>NW_009951789.1:43701-63497 GCF_000747805.2 Chaetura pelagica | reverse complement strand
TAGGGAAAATAAACAGAATGCAAATTTGTTCAGTAGTTTGGGGTTTTCTCTCCCTCTATCATCACTGAACAGGAAGTCACTAAAACAATTACATTCCTCCTTACTCCTTCACTTGCTTCTTTGAATCAAAGCCCTCCTTACATGCAGATGAATGTCTGGGTCAAGCTCCACAGACACAGCCTCTGAACACACCCACCCTTGTTCCAATGGGATCACAACAGTGTTGGAGCACCTGCTCATGGAGCTAGTTTAAAGGCACTAACCAAAGCAGTCCTACAATGTCTTTGTTTCAACTCCTCCTGCTCCTAGACCTTGGGGCATTATTACTGAGCCAACTCAAAGGAGTATATTACTGCAAGACCCCAGCTTTTCTTTGTTTACTTTTATACATATTTACATAAAATGGAAGTATCACTGTAGAGTGCACAATCACACATAGCCAAGGAGCTATTTAATTAATTTTTCTTAGGAAACACTCCCCATTTTCTCAGTCACTAGAAACAATGAAGTCTCTCATAAATTGCATGAGGACAGAGACAATCTGTGCCTACTCTCCATACTGATCGAATGCATTACCTTTAGCAGTAACAAAGTTTTACTTCACTGCACAGACTTTCCCAATAATGCATCTTGTAAGAGTGAATTATGTTTCCACAGCTGGGAAGCCAGATATGTTTCTTTTAATGACCCTGTGAAAAAATCACTGTGACCTACAGACATGGCAAGAACAGTCAGCTGTACAGACATGATATCAAAAATATGTGTAAAGAATTCTTTTTTCCAGTAGTCCTTAAGCAACAAATTTCTACTTGATGGAAGCAACAGAAAAGTCATCTTCTGAAGAAAAACCTAAGTCAGTTACTGCAGTACAAACAATTTGAAGTTTTTCTTACCTCTTCCCCTTCGAGATGAACCTCTTGCTGTCGAATTTTGTCCTCTTGCACCTCTTGCTCTGCCTCTTGCTCGACCCCTTCCTCGGGTCACTGTCGAGGGAAGGACATCATCTGAATCACCAAAGCCTTTCATTCCTGTATCCATGAGTTCTTCATCACTGGAGGCTGCAACAAGAATTTCATCCTCTGATCTGTGGGCTCGAGCCCTGGTCATTGCCTGAAATGGAACAATAAGTGTTATAGAAAAAAGAATCTTAAATTATTAAATGCACAATTGTTAAATGCTAATAATAGAATCATCAAGGTTGGAAAAGACCTTCAAGATCATCAAGTCCAACTGTCCACCCTAGAAATCCCAACCACTAAACCATCTCCTGAAACACCATGTCCACCTGTTTTTTAACACCTCCAGGGACGGTGCCTCTACCACCTCCCTGGGCAGCCTGTTCCAATGCCTCACCACTCTTTCTGTAAAGAAATTTTTCCTAATAACCTATCTGAACCTCCCCTGGTGCAACTTGACCCCATTTCCTCTTGTCCTATCACTAGTCACTAGGGAGAAGAAACCAACACCCACCTCACCACAACCATCTCTCAGGTAGTTGTAGAGAGCTATGAGCTCGCATCCTCCCCTCTTCTCCACGCTAAACAGCCCCAGCTCCCTCTCCAGCACCTCAGTGTCCTTGCTATACTGTGATGCCCAAAACTGCACACAGTGCTTGAGGTTCTGCCTCACCAAGGCTGAGTACAGGGGCAGGATCCCCTCGCTGGCCCTGCTGGCCACACTATTCCTGATGCAGACCAGGATGGTGTTGTCCTTCTTGGTCACCTGGGCCCACTGCTGGCTCATGTTCAGCTGCTGTCAATCAGCACCCTCGGGTCCCTCTCTGCTGGGCAGCTCTCCAGCCACTCTTCCCCAAGCCTGTAGCACTGCCAGGGGTTGTTATGGCCAAAGTGCAGGACCCAACATTTGGCCTTACTGAAACTCATACAATTAGCCTCAGCCCACTGATCTGTTCAGATCCCTCTGCAGAGCCTCCCTGCCCTCAAGCAGATCGACACTCCCACTCAGCTTAGTGTCACCAGCAAACTTACTGAGGGTGCACTCTATCCTCATCCAAGTCATCACTAAAGATGTTAAACAGGAGCAGCCCCAGCACTGAGGCCTGGGGAGCACCACTTATGGGTGGCCACCAGCTGGGTTTAACTCCATTGAACACATCTCTTTGAACTTGGACGTCCAAACAGGTTTTTTATCAAGCAAGGCATGTGCACATCCAAGCCCTGAGCAGCCAGCTTCTCTAGGAGAATGCTGTAGGAAGCCTTGTCAAAAGTCTTGCTAAAGTCAGGGTACACAACATCCACCGGCCTCCCCTTGTCCAATATCATCATGATACATCATTCTAAACCATTGAGGCTTAGAAGACAACTAGTTCACATGAAGATATCTCAGATTAAGAGAAGTGATTCTCACCCCAGGTGAATTCCATTCCAGTACCACACCAATGCTATCAATGGCAATGCTCTTTGGAAAGACTTATGCAATCTCATATGAATCTCTGGGGGATCTAAGACTCTAAGATTGCTGATGAGGACAACAGTACCTAAAAGGTTTTCCAGTAATACCAGTTCATTCCTGTAGCATCACCCAATACTGCCTATCCACATGTCCACTGGTGGTCAGATCACAAACAGTCTAAGCAGACAGATCTCTGAATGTCACCTGCCTGGTCTAACCTCAGTTCAAAGCAGGAATAACTGAACATTCAGGTTCACAAATCCACACAAGAAAAGAGGTCTCAAAAGCCAAATCAACCTGTAGCTTAGGCACACATTATACCCAGGAGGATTTAAAAAATACTCACTAATGTTCCCTAGGCAGACAGGCACTTTTTGGCAAGGACAATGTTGAAGAATTGCTAAGTGACCTCACTCATATGCAGAAGCCACCATTGCATTCTTCAGTCTATGTTCAAAATTCAAAGATGTTACCTCACGGACTTCCTCATCCTCTTCTTCAGCATTCTTTTTTCTACTCTCCCTGAATTTTCGCACCTGAATAAAAAAAGAGTTCTCATCAGAAACCAGTTTATTTAACACAATAATCAAAACACAGGGAGTAAAAAGTCTTGATCACCAAACTATTAAGTCAAGCTCCTGTGAGAGGCAAAGAAGAGTGCAAGAATAACTGAGCAGTTTGTTTAGAGCCTTTTCATGTTGCCAGTTTAAGAATCTCATGTTGTCTTAATAACTGGAGTTACAACACTAGTAAGAAAAAACCTTGGAATTATGATGAAAAGCAGGAGATACTATGTTCAAGGGAAGGGTATACATAATTTGACAATAAAAGGACAATGAAATACAAATAACTGGAAGAGGTGAAAATGAAGAAGCAAGCTAGAAAACAATATTGAGACGATCAAAACATTGCAATACAGGTACAACTAAGAAAACTCAAACTTGTCAACTATGGAAAAAAATATGATGGGTGAGAGGGAAAAAAAATCCCAATGTGGCACAGAAACCCTATAAGCACTGGTTGTTTATGGTCTCTTTCAATCCCATATGAATTAAAGCAATCAGCAAGAAAACAGGTTGGTGCAATCTTCCTTCCCCCACCAATGCACAGTTAAGCTGCAGAACAACTTGTATAATGCTTGAATATTTCAACTGAATACATGGGCTGATGTGCAAGCTCAACATGTTGACAGAGAAGTCTATTAAGATCACCAAATACACACAAATCAGGTTTGTGTCTGGGAGTCCCCAAGCTGAAAGCAGTTAGGAGATAACAGAGTACCTGAGAGATAGCTTCCTTTATACTTGCCCTGTTCTAGTACTCTTCCCTAACCCAATATGAAAAAGCTAAGAGATTATATCTATCACCTTTCTCACACTGCATACATATATATATAGTTGTACATATATTAGACTGAAAGATCTCTTCTATGTATGCATGTACAAATAAAGTGAGATTCAGTACAAACACAGCTAAACCTCATTTTCCAATACAAGCTTCTCAACTACGATTCTGAAACTCCAGCACCATGTTTATTAATTCCAGAAAATGACCAGAGGCAGGTGTTGCACAGCTCAGCACATAAGTGGGTCTATTAAACCAGGTTTGAGCATGATTTTCTCTACTATGTCTTGACCTCTCATACAGAATTAACATATAACAGAATATTACCTCCTCATCTATTTTCTCTTCCTCTGCATCAGTGCGACGCTCCTTAAGAAACCTCTGTGTTTTTTCCAGTTGAAATTTCACCAGCTCTTCTATGGCATCTTTTTCCTCTTTGTCCACAAACTCCTGCACTGCTTCTCCCATTCCTCTTTCAGTTAGAAGTGAAAGCTGCACTTTCTTTATAATTGAGGAAAACATTTTGTTAAGAAGAATCTTCTGTCAAAGAAAGCGAGTAACATTCCTGCCATTTAAGATAAATATGACATTAAGTTGGTTCCAAAACCAGTAACATGCATTGAAAATGTTGATCAGAGAGAAGTGCAACAATAAGCAAATGTGTTACTCATTGTAATATAATTATATCCTCTTCCTGCTAGCATATCACACCTACTTACCATTTTCCAGACTTTAAAAAAATAGTTTCATATATAGTAAACCTGCTATTTAACAAAAATATGACATTAAGTTGGTTCCAAAACCAGTAACATGCATTGAAAATGTTGATCAGAGAGAAGTGCAACAATAAGCAAATGTGTTACTCATTGTAATATAATTATATCCTCTTCCTGCTAGCATATCACACCTACTTACCATTTTCCAGACTTTAAAAAAATAGTTTCATATATAGTAAAGGAACTGCGGTGTTAGTCACACCTAAAATAATTTGTCTGAAATGTATTGTGAGGAGAGAAGGTAAACTGTAGTCTTTCTCAGTTCCCCCCCTTTTTAAATTAAAGATCAACTTGGAGAGACATAAAAACACTATTAAAAACAGGCCCTCCATTATTACAGATGCTAAATTACTTAGTTTTACTATGGAACTCTAACATTAAAAGTTACAGAGCAAAGCAAATTATCATTATGAAGCCTTAAGAGCTATTAAGCAGAAGTCTACTCTATTGAAATGCAATTTTGTAAACACCAATAATTCTCACCTGTTCATCAAGTGAGATTATATTCATCAAGATATTCTACATTAAGCTATTACTACAGATACTAATTAGTAAAAGTAGCAGATGCTACTCATGGTGTTTTGCAGCCATTCTCTATTCTCCTTCCCAATACAGTAAGAGAATCTCTGAGAATGAAACCCCCATATGGACAGAAATGTTTAAACTGCAGCCTTTTTTGTCTGTAAACAATTTCTTAATAAGCATTACATGGTTTTGATCCTTCCAGATGTCCTTTAGAAACTGTTTTGAGGGTTGCATCAGAAGCATAAAACCTTCCCTGAAATAATGCTGTGCAGAGGATTAAGTTTTACAGCTATCATAAAATAAGAAGTTTACAAAACCATGAGACAAGCATCTCAGGAGTGACTGATTGCAATGATGCAGAACACTCATGTTGACTGTCAGCAATTAAATTTTCTTCCAAAGGAAAAAAAGAAAAAAAGCTTGCTAAAGAGACAAACAGCAGTGACTTTAAATCCCAGGCCTCAGCTTATCAGCAACACTGGAACTGAACAGTCTGTTATTTGTTAGACATTTTTTTGTCTAACATGTTTTGAACATCCAGCTACAGCCTTGTGCCACCTCAGGGTCCAAGGACATTTCTCTAATCAGACAAGATCAGGTGTCTAGCAAAGCCTGAAGCACAAAGTATCTTAACACAACGTTTAAGATCCCTGTCATCATATGGGGGCACCATATGTTTTCCTCTCTTCTTTATTTCATTACCAGTGTTAACTTAGCACGTATTGTAGCACAAATTATCCGCCTACTGCAATACTGCCCAGAACACCAAGGGATTCTTTCAGGTCTTCCCAGATGCTGAGCTGCTGAAGCAGGCCTCAAATGCAGGGACCAGTAACTGAGATGTTTATACAAGACCAAACAAGCTGGGAGGACAGTCTAACAGGGACAATTTTATTGAATAAAGGAGGAAAAGAGATTAAAAGCAAAACTTGTTTTTCATAGAATAATACAGTGCCCTGTCTTGGACACTGCTACTCTTCCCCATGGAATTTAGGGGTGGCACACATTTGAAGAAGTACCTACCCCTAAACCTGTGTTCCCTCTCATATGCAGAGGGCAAAGAGCCCTTCCAGGGTGTGGTTTATGCCATTCTAATGCTAACACCTAACCTGTGTATAAGGTTGGGCAAGGTGATTTTCCTCCTGTTAGAACATCATTTAGTAAAGGGCAGATACTGCAAGTCCACAGAGTTATAATGTTCTCAAACCAGAACGTGTTCACACACCCTATACAATCTATATACAACAGTCAGTTGTTAACCTATTACATATACTTTATACAGGAATTCGCACACAGTTATGAAGGAAAAAAATTCTCTTCTTGGTGAATGTCAGTCTTTTCAGGGCACACTACTTTCATAAGGAAAGGAAAAATAAAAAAAGATAAACCAATATATTCCATTTAAAAAATCATAAAAGGTAGAAAGATACCTTCTCTGCTGTCTGAAAATACTGCTTTACAAGGTCTTCCACCCTCAGTGTCATCCCCTCAGAAGAAGGTCTGCTAACGAGCTTTCCAAAATTAAGATCATTGTCTAGAATAGAAAAGCACAGGGGCACTATTACCCATGTTTGCAGCCTTTAATTATTACCACACTATTGACAGGAATAAGAAAAAAGGTTAATACAGACTTCTTCAGAATTGTGGTGCTTTTTGCATGTAAAGGGTTTTTTGTTCTAACTGTAGAGTCTATTGTCTGGAAATACAAGTAAACATAATGGACACAACAGTTACACAACTCCACCTCTAGCAGGCACAAAGTGTTCTTCTAACTACTAGTGTCTGGAATTACAAATTGAACTCTGTGTCCTGAAATTTATTATAATTGAACTCTAGATGCTCACAAATGGAAGAAAAATCAAAGAACTCATCAAAGCACAAGGGTTTTTTATAAGTAACTCTGCTACTAGAGCACAAATTTTCCTCCAAAGCACACTGTCTGATTTTCAGTGGAAAACGTTCATAGCTCATTACAGCTGCCCCCCATTCACAGGCAGCAAGGTAAGAAGGACAGAAGAATAAAAGGGATAATGAACCAAGGTTACCACATACCACACAAATGAATAAAAAGACACAACAAACTACCTCCAGACATCTGCCACATGAAAGCCCAAAACATGCCTTTGTTAGCTTTGTTATATAAGCAGCTATGACAAAAGAAACAGTAACAAGTCCTGCACTTACCAATTCTTAATAACACCTCTACCAAAGCACACCATTATGTGCACAGGTACTGAACATTTTGATTGCTTTATTTGCCACCTCCCTTGTATGAGAGATCTAAATAAAGCAATGCAAAGAACTATGGTATTCTTTTTATATTCCCTTCCTGAAGCTGAGATGCACACAAAGTAGGAAAATTACAATGTATTGATGAAACATGGTGACAGATGCAGCAGCTATCTTGTATTCTGAAAATGTGAAATGACATCAGTTTTAAAAAATCCCCACAAAGCAAAATAAACAAGACCTTACAGCATAATTTAAAAAACCTCACTGAAAGCAGTTCTTATTAATGAAATATGATGGTTTGGACTTTATAAAACTGACAGTGTGACTAAAAACTGTCAGTGGAACTGGTGTGCTTAGAATGCCCTAGCATGAAATATTAAGTTCTTTAGCGCAGTATGTTCTTCTGCAAGCTGCATTTCATTAGTGACTACTACAGATCCAGTATCTGGGCAATATCTATTAACCATTATTTTTTTAAAAATAACCATATTAAAAATTCTAGGCACAGTGAGAAATGCTACAACAGTAACAACTGTTATTTCTTTTGCACAAATGCTTCAATGGAGACACACCTGGAGCAGACAAGCCAAGAGGACCTCATATACATGATTAGTCAGGGCAAACAAAATGCTGTCCTACATTCAGACTTTTTTTTTTTTTTTTCCAATCTACAAACATCTCTCAAACCCATCCCCTCCATTACTAATTTATGCATAAACAATTAATTACTGCAGCAATACAATTAAAAAACAAAGGGAAAAAGCCAACACCCATTTCTTTTCCTGCAGTGTCCAAAATCAATCATGTCCTTCTGAGAAGTCTCAGGAGTGAGATTTTTAATGCCCTTCATGGAAATTATCAAAGAACAATGGAATAACTCAGTCTGCTATGGGACTGTATGTATAAGTAAGGTCTGAGGACAAAGAAGAAGGAATTACTTATTAATAACTGTCAAAAGATGTTGTGCTGAACATCAGAATTTTAGCCAAATCTGGAAATAGAACAGAAACACTTGTGCAATATATACACTTAAATGAGTCTATGCACCATTACTCCTTCTATAGCACATTAGACGGTAGACACCAAGCTTTTCCAAATGCTGGGTAACAAAACAAAGGATGAAGAATGAAAATCAAGGAAAGCCAATGATTCCTTTTTTTTTATTATTACCATTTTTCTCTTTTTGTTCACGATGCCTGAAAAAGTGTATGATGTCTTTGGGATTAGCCACCCTATCCATGTACTTCTGGCTGAAACGATGGACACTGAATGGCTCAAAACCACCAGTATAATCAACCTAAGAGATGGAAGGAAAAATTTAAACATGAAACAAACAGAAATGGAAACAAACACAAAACAAGATGAGTTAAAATAAAAAGTAAGTCAACCTAAAATTAATGCTTTACTCTGCATACTACGCAGAATAGTTAACGGTCAGTACTAGTTAATAATGTTAGCAAAACAGCTATTAACAGCTCAGATTCATAATTTATTCCTACCTTGTGCCATTTACTAATCTTCAGGAAAGTTTCCATAAGTTAGGCTAGGAACAAACAATATAACTTAAGAAGAACTTATCTGTAAAAATCCACTTTTGATGACCTTACTCAGACTAGCAGTGAAATAATTTATGACCAATTTTACCCTTTATCATGGAATACCAGTTCTACCACAAGTAAACAGGAGCATAATACAAAGGTGATTTATATTTGCCTGTACATAGTAAGAAATTTTACATATTGTGTGCTTATGCAAAAAGCATGACTTTGCTTAGAAACTTTTCAGAGTGAACCTTTAAAACAAAGCAATGCAAGATTTATTTCTTACTCTCAATCTTATGAGAGGCTTCTCTGGCTGGCGTGGATTTCCCAAGCGTTCTCTTTCTGCATTGTCCAGCATCAATTCAACCTGTCAAGCAGAATTATAAATTCAGCTCCACTTTGTTCTCTTACAGATGCCTGAACCCTCCAAGTATGACTTGAAATACATCCAGATGCAGAGAGGAGCTATTAAAATAAGTAATTATAGGATGTGTTCTCATTCCAGAACACATAGAGTACAAGTATCCAGTCAAAGGCCTTAAGATTGAATGAGAAAAAAAGTTACAATTAAAGGCTTCTCATTCCGATACAGAGTAGTTCAGCAGTATTTACATCCTTGATCGCTCTTACTATGTTACTTTATATCCGTTGTCCTTTGCTAAATTCCTAGTTGCAGGGAAAGACAGGAAGAGACTTACACAGCCTTAACAACCAAGAAGAATTAATCGTAGAATCATAGAAAGGTTTGAGTTGGAAGGGACCTTAAAGATCATCTAGTTCCAATTCCCCTGCATGGGTAGGGATGCCTCCCACCAGATCGGGTTGCTCAGAGCCCCATCCAACCTGGCCTTGAACACTTCCAGGGATGGGGCTTTAAACCTGCTTAGTTACTTCTGCCACCTCACACTGGCTCTCAGGATTTAGCTGTATGGATTTATGTTGGATCCAAAGTGCACATCCAGCACTGCCCTGCTCTTAGGTAGAAGTTTTTACACAGAGATGATCTAGACCCCCAAACAGCAGTTCCAGTCTACTTTAATACGTTCTTCCAAGTCAAGGAATCTGGAAGCCAAGGCTGCAGTGAATATACAGAAATTAGCTTCCTATGGAAACACTAAGTTTGTCTCAGATAATATGGGGCAAGACACAAGATTTTCACCTTCCAGGTTCAAAATCAGTCACAGGTCCCATTTGCTGTCCATACACTGCTCTCCATATATGCTGTTAGCATTACAAGTTACCTTTTCCATGCAGAATCCTTGTATTGCCTGCGTTACTTTAGGATTGTCGGGATTAAAAAGATCTGGATGATCAGCTAGAACAATATCTTCCATGTGGAAAGTTCTCACTGTCTCTAGAGCAATCTTCTGCATTTTCATTTTCTTCCCTTTAACACGCAGCAAACCGATGTGCCTAGAGGGAGAAAGGTAACTTACTAGAAGATAAACTTAAGAGAACTAAAGTATAAAGACTTGTTTTAAGTTCATGGTTACTTTTCAGGAACAAAATTTTAAAAGCTATAGGAAGTTCATGGATCTGTACTTCAGGATTGGCCCTGCCAAACTTCATTTATTTTAAATTTAGACTGTGTTTGTCCCACACACAAGCATATATACATAGTTCTCTGTATTCCCGTTTACCAGGTTGCAACTCCTCTTAGATTAGTTCCAGCTGCTTCAAATGTTAGGTTTAATCTTCAGTAAAGCAAACGTTACTCTAGCACTGATTCTATCTACTTCATTTCTGATGCCACACTCTGAAGCTTGTCTTCCCTTTAACACAAGTCCTTTCACAACACAATACACAAGAGATATAAAGCAAGGGATAAACAAGAACAAAAATAAAAGATCACACACTTCTTGACAGCTTCTCCAGGGGACAGAGATGTCACCACTGAACTTCCTGGCTGAGAAACATAGAAACTCTGCTGTCCATTTTGGAATGGAGCTATTTTGCACTCATGTTCATGACCCCACACAACAAGATCAATAAAGTCATCTAAAAACTGCTCTGGAATGTAATTGGTAGCTCCATGTTTGCTCCTGTTTAAGAAAAAAGAAAAATAATTAAAATGTGTATAGTCATGGGTGGACAAGAGGGGGGTGAAGGAGGAGAAAAACATCAGTGTAATTGAGGGTGACATGGCAACTCCAGCAAAAACACCTGAGGTACACTTCATATCAAGTACTCTTCAAATTTATTCCTTACACAATTGTTTAAAGTGTTTGGTTAAACAAAAAGACAATCTACACAGCTCATTCTCTTCTGCTCCCCTCCTTTTATTTGGCTCTCCCTTTTCATACTTGGCTTGTAGGACTTCAGGGTTTTTTTCCATATGAATGCTTTTTATATAGAAACTAGTGACCTTATTTTTTGTTGTTCTGTTTTGTATTTAAATGGTGGGGTAAAACCCACCAAATTAAACAGACATGGGACACACCACTTCCCATCCCAACAGGAGATGGAGGAGTGAGATTCTTCAGCCTCCTGGACAGGGATCAGCACACAGGGTTATCTGAATTGTCCTCATTTCAGCTGGGACAGAGTCAATTTTCTTCCTAGTAGTTGATACAGTGCTGTGTTTTATATTTAGTATGAGAATATTTAGAATGCACTGATGTTTTAGTTGTTGCTATGTAGTGCTTATCCTAAGTCAAGGATTTTTCAGCTTCCCATGCCCTGCAAGAAAGCAGGTGCATAAGCTGCTGAGAGGGAACATTGCCAGGACAGCTGACCTCAGCCAGCCAAAAGGATATTCCATACCATAGGACATCATGTTCAATATATAAACTGGGGCAGTTGGCCAGGAGGGGCAGATCACTGCCTGGGAACTGACTGTGCATCAGTCTGCAGGTGCTGAGCAATGGCACTGGGCATCACTTGCTTTTGTTCCTTGGTTTTTATTTCTCTCCCTCTTTTTGTAGTCTTCCTTTTAATTACTATTACTACTGTATTTTATTTCAATTATTAAACTGTTCTTATCTCAACCCATGCATGGATTTTCTCTCTTGATTCTCCTCCCCATCCCACTGGGGAAGGGAGAGGAGTGAGCAAGCTGCTGTCTGGTTCTTAGTTGCCAGCTGGGGTGAAACCATGACAGATGTATTTGTTTACTTCTGCCTCACCATTACGAGTGTTGAGGAATGCCCTCTTATTCAAGAAAAATTATAAGAAAGGATTTGAAAAATAACTGCCTGTTTCCACTACCACTGCTGGAAGAGGCAGGGAGAACACATGCTGCCCATCCTCTGTTCATGAGAAGCTGTAAAGTAGAGCAGTGCACGTGAAGATAAGGTATTTGTCAAATTATGGTTCAAACGAGGGAAGAAAATACAACATGAATTTTAATGCTATTTCAGCTCTAACAAGTGGACAAGACTTAACTATATGCATATCACACTATAAACCCTCCACTGTCCCTAACTGCTACAGTTTGGGAAGACAGTTTCCAACTTTTCTAGCTCATTCATTTCAATTATTTTCTTTCATGATTCCCCTGTGAGAAGAGCTCTAAAACAATGTTTTTGTTAGGGAAAATCTTGAGAAAGCAGTTACTCACAAGAAGCACCAACTAGCATGGATGGGTTTCTTAACTAATCCTTTTCAAGGGGGTTTAATGAAATAACACAGTAAGTTTAATAGTCACCATAATTCATTCAATACTGTTACCTATTTTGATGAATCACAAACAAGTTAAACCAACTATCTTCATCTTCCTTTGGTCTCAGCATGGTTACTTGCTTATTGACAAACATACGATACAACCTCTCATCTGGAATAGCTCCTGGAGTGTATACAATAGACCATTAAATCATTTTTGTATGGTAAACCCATGATATTTTACAGCATTTTTATTAGCAACTCTATAAAAAAGAGCATAAAGAACACAACTTTGTGGCAAGATCAGAATTTTATTTTCATGACTTAACAAGTCTGAGGCATGATTACGAATTTGAACAGATCTAAGTATAAATTGGCTATTTCACTAGATAGACTTCTGAAAATGAGACATTTTAACAGAAAATCCACCCTTAAAAAACTGCTAAAAGCAGTTTAATCAACCACATCCAGTTTAAGACCTCTTGTCAGTTTTCTGTGCCAAACAACTAACTATGGGTACAATTGAAAATATTAGAAAAGGTGTTTTCTTTCTTGTTGACAGAGTAAAAGTGTATTTTGTTATAAGGTGGAGTCTAAAAACAGATACTCCTGAATAGAGATGGAGTTCTTAAGCATACTTTGACATTCTCTTCAAAACTAGAAATAAACCATGAATAATGCAAAGTCTGTGCTTTCTCGCACAGCACAGAAAAGTCTGAAGTGCTTCTGAACTTTTTGTCACTGATTGTTTCTACCAAGGGAACAAAAAAAACTCCAAACTTTCCATACCCAGGGTTCATGATGCATTTAAATAAAATCCCATATTTTGTATAAGCACTTTCTAAATGAGAGAAAGTCAAGAGGGTGTGTAATCCTGGCACAAGCTCAAAGAAACATCTCATGAACACTCTCATGACTACTTGAGAAAGTTGTTGCACTTCCCAGAAAACATTTTGGATATTACAAATTCAAATGCTTTTTGAAAACTGTCATATTTTGCTATTAAAACCCTCACTACTAATGCTTAGAACACCTAGCAAGCTTTTGAAGTATCTCATTACAGGCATAAAATCACAGCCAACTAGGACTTACAGCTATAAAATTGCTTGGAAATAAGTGTTTAAGCACTCGTGACTGGACATAAAGTAAGGGGGAAAGATAAGAACTTAATATTCAAATTCTCTATACAGAAAGCAGTCAAACATAACCATCCTAAGTAAGAAGAGAGGGTAGAGGGGAATGTAGAGGAGAAAACTGAAAGGGACAAACTGAAGTTGAAAACCCACCATAGAACAGCTTTGAAATATGAAGCTCTTCATAAATTTCTTTAAAAGGTTACCTGTGACAGATGTTACTATGAACCACTTGGGACAGACATGTCAGACATAAGGTTTCTGCTCAGTTTATGGTTTGAAATAGAACCAAAGTGGCACGTGAACACACAGTGTCTAAATTGTACCTAAACAGGAAGAAGTAAGCTACACACAGACCAGTGAGAATTCAAGAGTGTGATTGCCCTAACAGAATACTCAGGCAGTATCTATGGCTCACTCGAGCAGGGTTCAGGTAAGACCAACAAATATATAGAAACAAAGTTATTGAGGGATTTATTTTAAAATAAGAAAAAAAGGAAAGGAAAAGACCTGTTGGCTGGTGGCAATGCAGCAGGAGGAGAAACCTGACACTGCCACAGAACTGCTACATGTTAATTTAGCGTTACTTAGACCTTCATGTTTGTTGCAGCACTAGGTGTTTAGACCAACTGAGCTACAGTAACACATGAACAGTCTTGCCAGATTCTGGCAGACTAGTACTTACCCAAGCCATACAAAGCAATTTTTGTCCTGCCCTTACGCAATAAAATAGGACTAATATCTATTTTCTCCACAGAAGATGAACGTCCAAAGTGATTCAACAATCCCGCACAGCTTAAAATATCCAATGCACACAGTGCATCTGCCTGTAGAAAATATTACAAAACAAAGATAAAAACTTCCAACAGAACCATTGAAGTCTAAGTTAGTAACTTGTGCAGTTGAAAAAACTGGTCACATATATTAGCTTGTCTTTTAGTCCTCAGGGGTACAGAAGCAAATCCCTTTTCCTTACAAGTCTTGCTTCATTTGAACAACATGAAATTAAACATTTCATCACTAGAAAAAAAACACCCAAACCAAAACAAAACCCCACAAACAGCTGAAGTCTTCATAGTAGGTCCGAAGTTTAACTCCTTTTGCTAAACTACTCAATGATAAGCTATTTGATATAAAACACAAAACTACTAATCCAGCACATGGGCTTTCCTTCTTTCTACATGTCCTTTTTCTGCTCAGTTTTAGTTGATTTTTAAACCAGCATTTGATCATTACTTGATTATCTTCCTTTAAAACATGACACATATCATTTGCATAAGCACAAGTCAAAGTATCAAAATTCTTTTTTAAGAAAAAAGCTTTCAGTCTCTACAGATAGAACTTGGTTTAGAACCTTCCTGAAAGGCGGCCACTTCTTGGCATGAAAAGTGATTATGTTCTCAATGACAGAAATCTATGTCAATTAAGCATTTAAAGGCAGTTCATATGGACCCCTTAACTACACTCTTTTTTAATGTCACACTCAACTTTTTGTCCTAATAGTTCCTAAGTCACACACACAAAATACTTACATGAAGAGTGGAGCAACTGACTAAAACTAGCCTGTTCTCCAAGAACTGTATTTCTATACAAGTTTCTATTTCTACAATATTATTTTTGTAATACAACAGTATAGTACAATTATGATAATAATTACCCCTGTGGGATCATCATGATTGCCATGAATACTGAAAATCGGAATTGAAATGTTGAGATTTCTGTCCTGATAATTCACCCATGGAAACCTGAACAAGAAGAAGAAAAAAAGTTTAACTACATCTGCAAATTTGTGGACAATTCCCAATATTCTCTTCACATTAATGTCATCACAAATGCACCATGATGGCAGCACAAGCGAGTACTGAGTGATGAATAAGCTTAAGCTGTACAGCAAGATTCTCACTGGTGGAGTGGAATGGCAATTCCCAGTTGGAACAGGGTAGCAAAAAGATCCTGTTTTTTTAGAGCAAGCCCACGAAAAGATTTGTACATGTTGTGTGGTGGTATGTGCAACAGCAGCAGACTGGGCTGTACAACCTTTGGTTACACAAAAAGAGCTTCACTGATTTTACCACAGCAATTAATGTAAATTGGTTTACTTGCCTTGTACTTGCAGAATGGAAACTATGTGTTACATAAATGTACCAATGTCACAACACATTGAGGAGTTTTTAAAAAAGTTGTGGGACTTTCTTTATAGACTTAGATTATAAAAGATGATAGGTGAGGTCATCCTGAATACTGTTCTACACAAACTGGCCTACAACTTCAATGTTCTGTTCACAGAGAATTTAAATAATAAAAATCACAACACGTTCACCCAATACACAAATCAAACCTTACACCATAATTTACAGCAACATACTTACTTGCTACAATGAAAATTAACTGCCTGATCACTTAAAATTTCAAACTGAACAGGACGATCACCCATGCAGTATTTTCTTAGTGACTCCAAACAAGAGTGTACTGTTTTTCTGGAAGGTTTGTTTTCATGAAAAAGGTCTCCACCTAATAAAACAAAGTCCACCTGTATGGAACAAAAAGCACTATTACTTTTAGACAACTTTATGTATTACCTTGAAATACTTTTAAGCAAATTATTTAAATTATTTCTTATAAGGAGTTACACATCTGGAGTTCCTCATATCTGGACTTCTAAGTAAAACAAGTTGGCAGTTGCAGACAGTGTGTACTTTCCTCATGAAACAAACATTAAGTAAATTATTCATTAAAACAAAAACAAATGCAAAAATACACATTTATCAAGTGCTATGGGAGAAAACAACTGATAGTATTGAAAAATATACCAGTGAAGTGTTTTAATAAGGGTCTCCAGAGGCTGCTGAACTCTTCTTTGACAGGCATGAAGACATTATCTTTTCATTGCTGTGGTACTTAGTGGGAAGAAACCTAGGTAGCTATCACAATATTACTCTGAGAAAGTCATAGCTGCACTTTCTGTAGATATTTAGCTTTTGAAAAAGCATTTGGAAAAAAATTGACATTAAAATTACAAAAAAAATTTTGACTAAGAAACATTCAATCTTTAAAACCAGAAAAAAAACCCACTTTAACCTTTCTAACTCTTTTTTCTATTTTCTGAGTTGTCTGAAGACTTTCACAGAATGACAGAACCATCATGGTTGGAAAGAACCTCTAAGATCACCAAGTCCAACCAACAGTACAAAAACCCCACAACCTTGGCCACTAGAGCATGTCCTGAAGTGGCCAACAGGGAGGGGATTCTGCCCCTCTGCTCTGGTGAGGCCACCCCTGAGCTACTGTGTATAGCTCTGGAGCCCTCAGCACAGGAAAGACACAGAGCTGTTGGAGAGGGTCTAGAGAAGGCCCACAGAGATGATCAAAGGGCTGGAGCACCTCTGCTACGAAGACAGGCTGAGAGAGTTGGGGCTGTTCAGCCTGGAGAAGGCTCTGGGGAGACCTTACAGCATCTTCCAGTACTTGAAAGGGGCTACAGGAAAGCTGGGGAGGGACCTTTCATCAGAGAGGGTAGTGATAGGACAAGGGGTAATGGTTTTAAACTGAGAGTGGGAGATTCAGGTTAGACATCAGGAAGAAATTCTTCACTATGAGGGTCATAAGGTGCTGGAATAGGTTGCCCAGAGCAGTTGTTGATGCCTCTCCCTGGAGGTGTTTAAGGCCAAGTTGTATGAGGCTTGTGCAGCCTGCACTAGTGTGTGGTGTCCCTGCTCATAGCAGGGAGGCTGGAACCTGATGATCTTTAAGGTCCCTTCCAACCTTAACCATTCTATGATTTTATGAACCTCCCTGGGCAGGTTGTTCCAATGCCTGACCACTGTTCCAGTATAAAATTTCTTCCTAATATCCAATTTAAACCTCCCCTGCTGCAACGTCAGGCCACTTCCTCTGGTTCTTTTGGTATTTACTTGGGAGAAGAGGTCAGCACCCACCCCTCTACAACTTCCTTTCAGGCAGTTGTAGAGGTCTCCCCTCAGCCTCCTTTTCCCAGACTAAACATCCCTAGTTCCCTCAGCCACTCCTTGTATGACTTGTTCTTCAGACCCTTCACCAGCTTGGTAGCTCTGCTCTTGGACATGCTCCAGCACCTCAATGTCATTCCTGCAGTGAGGGGCCCAGAACTGCACAGAGCGCTCGAGGTGCAGCCTCACCAAGGCTGAGCAGAGGGGCAGGATCACCTCCCTGGTTCTGCTGGCCACACTATTCCTGATACAGGCCCTCTTGGCCACCTGGGCACACTGCTGGCTCATGTTCAGCTGCTGTCAATCAGCACCTCCAGGTCCCTCTCTGCTGGGCAGCTCTCCAGCCACTCCTCCCCAAGCCTGTAGTGCTGCCAGGGTTATTGTGACTGAAATGCAGGACCTGTGAGGGACCAGCCATCAGGACCTATTTTGTGAAATGGTGTCCAAACCCCATTGTAGCCCCTGGAACAAAGTCTCATATGCAGCCCAAAAGGCCTGCTTGGGAGGATGGAGACTGCAGGAATGGCCTGAATAGGGCCTCAGGCCTACATAGATGAGACAAAGATTGAGGGGTGGAGGGGGGTAGGTCCACTCCAGCTGCTCACACATGTATGGCTCAATCACATGTACTCGTGAAATCAAGATTCTAGACCTCAAGATTCTGTCTCTCCTCCCCCCCTGCCTTTTATCTTCTGTTATGTGTTATTTGTTATAAACAGACCTTGTGTGTCGCTGCACCTTAAGCTGATCGAGGGGCATTGGACCGTCACACATTTACTCTCTGTGGGGAAAGACCAGGTCTGAGAGAAGGATTTTGAGCCCAGCCACACCTCTGCTCCTCTCTGAAGGAAGTCTAGAAAGCAAGGGGGTTCACTCCTCATCTCCCTGGGCTGCCCAGTCTGAGTTGTGACACATACAGGACTGGATCCAGCCACACCTGGCTCCTCTATTGCAGCAGGAGTTTAGAAAGCAAGGGGGTCCAGATCTAACCTTCCGGGGTTATTAAATCCTGGCCGTGTCAGGACCCAATATCTGGCCTTACTGAACCTCATGCAATTTGCCTTGGCCCATTGATCCAGCCTGTCCAGATCCCTCTGCAGAGCCCTCCTGCCCTCAAGCAGATCAACACTCCCATCCAGCTTAGTGTCATCTGCAAACTTCCTGGGGTGCACTCTATCTCCTAATCCAGATCTTTGATATACTGTAAAGGCATCACTCTCTCCTATCATTTTCCCTTCTGGCAGTGTCGAACCCTCTCTAAATACCACTAGAAGGGGTGTAGACAATCTGTAAACACCATTAATGCAACCAGGGTCACAGGCTGGAATATATTTTTTACAGTCTGACTCCTTCACTTTCCAAAAAGCAGAACTTACTTCGTTTTTATGAGCATGATCCAGAATCTCATTTAAAGTTACAAAGGTATCATTTCCACGCACTGGATCCTTCTCCAAATAGCCAAGGTGAATATCAGTAGCAATCAGTATTTTAAAGGTATCATCATCATCCCTAAATAAGACAGGAAAACTTTATGTTAGCAGTTAACTTCAGAATTTCAACACAGACTTGATTAAGGTAATTTGTTCTGTCTGGAGTTATTAAATATACACAGGAAATTTGCTTTAAAACCTTATAAAAATATAATTCCTCTAACAATCTCAAAATATTTCTCAACTTTTATTGCAAATAGCACTTCACCACACCAAACAGTTTGGACACTTGGTTACCCCAGTCAGCCTGCTCTTGGCTGCAACCATCTCTATCTAATGAAAAACTGAAGAATCCTTTGTGTGTTTCCTGCCTTTGCAAAGATTTGGTTAACGAACACTTCATTTCTCCCTTTGCACTAGTCATCTACACTTGGACAAAAGCAGGTGTGATGATCATAAGGACCTGAGACAAAACAGAAACGATGCCCAGAGTCCTGAACCTGCTGCAAACATTCACAGGACTTGCTGCCTGGTGAGACAACAGGAGCTTACTGTGAGCTGAGGGCACTCATCTTGGCGCCAGGACTCCTCCCAGAAAGGCTCTGGACACAGCTCGGGAAGTCAGGCCAGGAAGTCAGTTTCTGCCTCTACAGCTGCTGTGTGAAGCCTAAGAGAGAAAAACAGAGACTGATTAGAACGGAGGGGGCCATGAGCAGTTACCCGGCCTTTTACTGGGAATTCCTGCTTGCAGGAAACCCCTGAAGGAAAGACCCGCGCTTGGTTTAACCACGCGCTGCCGCCCCGGGCACGCGGCCGCGCCGGGGCCTGTCACGCCGGG
>NW_009951789.1:39354-42751 GCF_000747805.2 Chaetura pelagica | reverse complement strand
CTGCCGCGTCCCTCGGGAGCTTCACCGGCAGGAAGTGCCCGGGTGACGCTGAAAGTCGTGCTGAGCGTGGTTGCGTGTCCGCTGCTTGCAGATGCCCGCTGAAAATGAGTAAAAGCAAACAGGTCGATGACGATGACGACTACGACGAGCAGTTTGAAGCCTTTTTAGAGAATTTTAACCAACTTGAGCTCCTGGAGACGCACAGGCATTTGATTCCGGTGGGAACTCAGAGCTGCTGGTCGGGACAGTCTGATGATGATGACGAGGAAGAACAAGAAAGAAGTGAGGAATGGTATGAAATGCAAGAAAAAAAGATGGAAAAACACCCGGAGAAATTGCTACTCTGGGCGGCTGAAAACAATCGGGTAAGGCGTTGATTCTTTTCCTATGTAGCACTGACAGCAACAGTGTTATGTTGAGCTGATGTCTACAGTTTCAACTACAAACAAGAGTTTACTTACGCTTTTCTTTATCCCCCTGACCCATTTTGCAAGCTGCTGTACGTGAAATCTCTCCCTTTGTAGTCCCCCCCCCAAAAAAAAAAAAACCCACATCTTTGTATCCATTAGCTTTCAGAGCAGAAGATTGGGTTGCAGTTCACAGTTGAAGTAAGAGCACTCTTAAACTTCTATAGGAAGCACACCAGGCTCTTTCTCCATGGCAAGTCAGCCTTTTTAAGTGGGGTGGACAGGGTGTATCTGAAATTGTATATTCTCAAAAGCTCCTGATGCAGATAATGGGTGACTGTTTTTCTGCTGGTTTATGGGGAGGAAAATAAAAAGCTTTTTATTCTTGGAAGTGAGGGATAGATGACCAAGATTCCTGTTACAAAGCTATCCTGTTTGTTAACTAATTACACCCCGATGTCCATGTATTTGCAGTAGCTGCCTTTCTTACACACACAAGCTCCATCTACAGTCCTGAGGAGGTACTTAGGTCTTCACAGTGCACGGGGAGGTGTAAGGTAAAGATGCTCTCCTAAGGCATTGGACCTCAAGGGTGTTTTATTTCTTTAAGGAAATACTGCAGGACAAACAACCCACAAAAAGCCCCACCACAGTGACAGTAGCTGATTTCATTTTAAAATTCCTTGTTGCACTTCAGCCTTCTTAAGGCTGATGGGAAATTGCTTTTCCATGCAACGTGAGCCCAGGAGGAGCCACACATCTTGTTCGCAGAGTTCCATGTGTTAAATCACCTGTTTCCTTTGAATAGCTGAGCACGGTGAAGAGGCTCCTTTCTGAAAAGCTGGCTCCAGTCAATGCTCGTGATGAAGACCAGTACACTCCTCTCCACCGAGCTGCCTACAGTGGGCACTTGGACATTGCCCATGAGCTGGTGGCCCAGGGGGCAGACGTGCACGCGCAGACGGTGGATGGCTGGACACCTCTGCACAGTGCCTGCAAGTGGAACAACACCAGCGTGGCTGCCTTCCTGCTTCAGCAGGGTGCAGACATCAACGCCCAGACAAATGGGTTGCTGACACCACTGCATATTGCTGCAGGGAACAAAAACAGTAAAGAAACCCTGGAACTCTTGCTGATGAATCGTTACGTGAACGCAGACCTGAAAAACAACTTGGATGAAACGGCCCTTGACATTGCCAGGAGGACTGATGTCTATCACTACCTTTTTGAAATAGTTGAGGACTGCATAAATGCTGTCTCCCCTTAAAAGTTCTGGTGGAGCTTGTGAATGTGAGGTTTGCTGCCTCCTGTTGGTGTTCTGGATGCTCACCAGTGGTGCTCTGTCCCTTTGCAACAAGGTTTTCATTTAAGATACTTCAGGGTTCTCCTCAGGCAAAATGTAACTTCTTGCACCTCAGCTCAGTCTATTTGCTCATACCTGAAACGAACACCTGAATACCTGGTATTCGAGGTATTCAGAAAGTCTCACCAATTTCAGTGACTTTCCATTTAATCAGTGAAAATCTGGAGGGGCTTTTGTAAATGTCAGAGCAGGAGGGAAAACTGGAACATTTACTTGATGTGAAAGAATTCTGGCTGGGTTATTCAGACGTTACTACAGTTCACTTGAAAATCTCTTCTTGAGAAATTTTAACTTTTTAAAAACTGCCTAAAAGCTCAGAATGAATTTAACTTATTTGGGTGATACACAAGATGTTTTGTGAACCTGGTATAAGGCTTATTATGAAATAAAATATTTAACCCAAAGTATTTTGTCATATTTTTAATTGGAAGCTCAGTTATCAATGCCATCACCTGTTCACAAATGAAAAGCATTATTCACAGGATGATAAAGTAGTTTCAGTTTATATTTTCCTTGTACTTTGCAAGGAAATTACTTTCTACCATTAAGATCCTGTTAGTTGTCCCCTGCAAATTGAGTAAAGTTATAATGTTATGAATATGGCATTAGTAAAAGATGAACCTCAACTGTGTTGAGTCTTAGCTACAGCTAATTTAGTGCAGGACACTCGGTATGAGAGCAGCACAAAACCCACTTTACTGAGTGATCTCAGGGTCCTTCCAGACACCACTAACAGCTGAAGCACCTTTGTAACTGGCATATATTGATCCCTGTGATGCTCTGATCAAGAAGGGCACCTTTGTTGCCCACCTCTAAACTATGAGTGGTGTGAGATGATTTGGAACGCTTGTTATTGTGAAAGTGGTTTCAGGACATCTGTGGAAGATGAATATGTCTTGAAACACATCAAGAAATAAACACAGAAATGGATGACATCATGCACTTGTGTAACTAGGCTTGGTTTGTATCACAGACATTCTGGCTACTGTATGCAAAGTCTTGATTTCAAGGAAGCTACTGTGGGACAAACCTCCTGGCCAGGTGAGTGGGACAGCTTCCCTGTCTGCTCATTGCCAGCATTACCTGTTGATTGTTCTAATTATTGGCTGCTCTTCTCTCTCAGAACTGTTAACAGTGGGGAAAAAAGGGAGAGTGAAGTCAACTTCAGTCGGATAAACAGCATCTCAAAGAGCCCATTTTATAAAAAGCAGCATTAAAACCAAGCAAGCACTTCTGAGTGTTAGTAGGTCTGCAGCATCCATCCAGCTGGGCTGGACCCTTCTGCCTTTACTTCCATCAGCTGCCCCAGGTGACACCAGGCGCCCTTTGAGAACCAGGGGCAACGCCCCTCAGGGGGTCCGAGTTTTCACCGTGCGTGTGCCCGCGGCCCGTGTGCCCGCGGCTGCTGCGGCAACGCCGAGTCACACACACCAGGGGCCGCTGATAGAGCAGAACGGTCGATGATACCTGGGTCTGTGCCTGTGCCGGCAGGAGGTGGCCAGGCCTGCTGTCCCTGGGGATGGCCGCACCCATTCCCGGAGCTCTCCCCGGGGGAAGGGCAGGAGGTACCGCCCGGCCCCGCCCGGCCCCGCCGCCCCGGCAACCGGCGCGATGCGGGCGGCGGGAG
>NW_009951789.1:26997-38992 GCF_000747805.2 Chaetura pelagica | reverse complement strand
GGCTCGGCCCTGCCTTGGGGTGGTCGCCCCGGGGGCTCGGAGTGGCCGTGCCAGCCCCGGCGCTGCGGAGGGGGCACCTGGCAGCCCGCCGGGATTTACCTGCGGTCCCATCCTGCAGCAGGGCCCGGCCGGGCCCCTCCGTCTGCTCCGGAATGGTTTGTCTTCAGGTGCACTGCACAGGGGTTAAAAGTAACTGCTGCTTTTGTAATACGTTTTACTAACAGGGAAGAAATCCGTGTACGTGGAGCCTTCTAGGAGACTGAAAGAAATCCTTGAAGAAGAGCTTTGTTTTTGGAAGGAAGGGTGCCAAGCTAAGCACCCAGCTGCAGGTAACCCCCCTCCTCAGCAAATGGAAAGTGCTTGCCAGGGCAAATCAAACATGGGTTTGAGGCAACATTTGTTCTTTTTAAAACATCATCCCAGAACATTTGTGTCATAGCCTGTGGAACACGTGGAAACAGAAGAATTGAATATAGTCTTTGTAACTGTTTCTTTCAGTCTGAAATCAGGACCCTAGAGAACGTGGATAATTCTGTATGATCTACCAGTTTAGTAAAATAGAAACAGATGCCAAGCAGTAGGGAGGTTTTGCTCCCTTTTGCTTTGAAATAAGCACTCTAGTGATTAGAATGCTTTGTCCCCTTCTGCTGCTCAAAACCGAAGTTGGTGCTGAAAAGATTAAGCTGGCAGTAAGGATGATAAGGGTAAATAAAGGACAGGGAAAAAAATTAGAAAATCAGTCTGTTTAGGTAGCTTCAGGGTTGTGGAGAGACCTGATTACAGTAGGCAAATGAAGAAATAGGAGCCTAAGAGGGTGAAAGGTGTCAGGTCTAGCTGAACTACCAAAAGTCCTGAGAAAAAAAGGTAAAAATAGTATGAGATCAAAGTATAAATAATTAGCAATTTTTAAGAAAAAGAGAACTCAGGGCTGGAACAGGTTAATAAAGATCACTTAGATTCACAGTTTTTAGTACACACTTTAAATATTTTGCACTTAAACTGTTAGCACTAGTCAAAGCTCATTTGCTAGTCTTGGTGCAGGAATGAGCCTGAAGCCATTTAACCCATGCAAGACAAAACCTACATCACACTGCTGATCTCCTGCAGCCATAAAATCTATTAATCTAATTGCAGAAATTAATTTTCAGAAGTTTGTAATGTTACCAGCCAAGCTGTTACATTTCACAAGGTACCTCTCTGTAGAGTCCACTGAGTAAAGGTGGTTATTTCACAGCTTCCCTCATTAGTTTGTTCTAGTGGTTGGTGTATTAAAAAAAACACAAACAAAAGCCTAATTAATAATTTAGATATGCATTATTTAATCTCCTTGCTTTTCTTGAATGTGTAATATTGCCTTTTTTAGCATGCATGTTTTTCTTCCAGGGGAAGTATAAACACACATATTTGGTTTTGGCTCTTTCTGTGCTCTCACCATTTGTTTTGCCTCCTCTTTTAAAATGTGAATGTGAAGTCTGATGATGATCACTAATAGTCTGGAGAGAGAGAGAGAGAATAATCTACTTTTTTTTAGAGCTACATTAGAGCTAACATCAGCACTAGGACCCTGAACAGTTTGTCAGCTGTTACTTGTAAATCCTTTATATGTGTCTAATCTTACTGAGCTGAACCCAATTATATTTCTTCTGACAATGGATCAAAACTGTCTAGAATATTTCAGTTTGATTGTATGAGTGGGTGCTACTGTACATGTGCTCATCATTCTTGGGATTCCCCCAATGAAATGTATGTTACAAAGGCTGAAAATACTAAAGATAATACAGAAACACTACCAAAACATTGTAACAGGGAAATATAATATGGATGTATAACAAGCTCAATGTATGAATGGTATGTATACCATAATATGTTATATGAATAGCATAATAATGGTGTGTATGAAAGGGTTAAATAGATGTTGGTGTATGGGTTATTCAACAAGTACTTAGTTCTTGTTCATCTGGAGAATTAGAGATGCTCCCCAAGTGGCCTGGGCTCTGAACAACAGTTGTCATGTTGGATGGTTACTGATTTACACAACTTAAATTATTAGCTATTTTCTTGTTTTGTATAGATGAGATGGTTAGTAAATTGTAATGTTTCTACAAAATAAAATAGCCAGTTTGTTTTGGTGGTGTTAGTTTTAGTTTGGTTGGTTTATTTTGGAGGGCAGGTTGTTTTGCTATCTTTTTATGAGGTCATTTGCTATCCCAGTATGACCAATAAGCCATGCTGGATGCACTGGTGGTATTTCTGCTATTTCTTACACAGATTGGGTGAGCTGCATCCTGCTTCAGTTAGCAGCCTGGCAGTCCTGAGCTGTTCTGCAGACAGTAGAGAGCATTGTGTACCTTTAGCAGCCTGAATTGCTCTCTGAAGATGTCAGTCACTTCATTAACTATGGAGGTTCTGCTTAACTCCTTCTAAATCCTGTGTAGACCAAAGGGGCTGTCTTTTAGAAGTTACATTAATTCTAGAACAGTTGAAGTAATCCAATATAAAGCTATTATTTCAATAAATTATTAACAGTGGCTCTGGAAGGAGTTTGGACTATGAAAAATAAGTTCTCCATTGGAAACCTGAAACCAGTGACCCAGAACAGAAATTGTTTGCTTCTACAGCCTCAATTCTACTCAAGACATGCAGGAATGAAAAGCAAGAGTCAACAGTAAGAAACTTAAACTATAACACCTCATTTTAAAATTGCAGGGTAATATTTGATACTCCATGGATATCTCACAGGACTGTCAATCTGTTATATTCAATGTTATTTTTTATCAGATTAACTATATGGTCTTACAGTAATCACCACTGGGCACCTTTCTGCAGAGCTAACCCACCTCTTGCTTTAAGCAGCCAACAGACTTGAAATCTTTGCATCAGAAACCTGTTTAGGGTTGCTTTGTTGAGTGACCTTATTTCATATACTGAAATAGTTTGTAAATGTATGAAATAATCACTTATGTCCTACTGAGGAGTGGTGAGTATAACTTTTTTGTACATAATAAACCTTACCTCCCTTTCTTAACATCCAACCTTAACCAACCCAAGTGGTTGGGAAAGCACTCCTTCCAATACACCTCCTGAAAAAAAACTTGATCTAGGTACCATGTAAGGCATTTTAGCCTATGCCTGCAGTGGGCAGCTGGTGCTCTGGGGCATGTATTTATTTCTTTATGGTCAGTGGAGTGTGGGTTTAGTGGAGCAGATCTGTTCCATGGGAGCTGGTAGATTTTAGCATAAGCCTTCTCACCGTGTCCACCTTCTCTGTTTCAGTGGAATGTATTAACTTTTTAGTGGAAGGTAAGAGTTTCCAACCCTAAGGAAACACCGAGTTCCTTAGCTTTGTAAGAAGGTTATTGTTAGTGCCATGAGCTTGAAGACTATACAAACTCATCTTGTTTTGCCATTAACTGAGGCTAGCACCTCTTTCTTCCTATCTTGATCTTGTGAACTCTGCAGATAGTGGGATCGTAATGACAACAGCAAGATGAATTAAGTTATTGCTAGTATAAGAAGCAGTTAACCAGTACAGCCTTCTGCCACCATGCCTTTAGTCTAGAGAAAGTACTTGTTATAGCAAGCCTAATCTAGGCTGGGTACTAACTGCAGTCATGTCTGGTATGTACTTACACCAAGAAAAGTTTAGCCACACCATAGAAAATGCTACCAAAGAATGCCTCAGAGTTTAGAGATGTTGCATAATTTTAAAACTCATATAGCTGAGGCTTCTAGTGAAGACATTGAGTTTTCAAAGATCCTGGTCTCCTCCATTTCCTCTTAAGATTGTGAGGGAAGAACAGCTTTTAAACAAAGCAGTTTATTCTAATTGATTTAGGTGCTGAAATGTTTGGTTTCTGTTGGTTTTCCTTTGGGAATTTAGATGTACCTTCATTCCTAAGGACTGCTGCTGGAGACAAGTGCTGCTTTGCAGCAGAATAAGCAGGTATCAGGAGAGAATGGGTGGCAAAAAAGATACAAGATGAGAAAAACTGGAAAGAATCTGGCTTCAGCTCCTGTACTAGCCGAACCATTTCCATTCACACACCCATTTCTGTGTAAGGATCTGGAGAGAAAATGAGGCAGTAATATACTAATTGAGGGATGGAGTAGGTACAGGCTATGAAAATGGACAAAAAAAGAAGAGGGTTTTCTAGAGAGTGGATGTGCCTAGTGTGTTTAGTGCCAGAAGGAAAGGCACCACTGAAAGGAAAAGGAGGAGGTGCAAACAAGAGGAATAGAAGAAGAGTCATAGAACAGAAGGCTGGGAACTCCTTAAGGAAACTGGAGAGAACAGAGTTCAGTAACGCAAAGATACAAATTGAAAGAAATAAAGGAAAACCAGTAGGAGAAATAAGTAGAAGAGACTGAACGAGAAAGACGATATACCCATGTTGTTGAATTTAATGCATTTATTTTTGCTCCTTCCATTTACTGCCTTTGCCAAAAAGTGACTAATGGTTTGGGGGTCTCACTATGTGGTGTCTTGTCCATCCTTACAGTGGATCTTGTCCTTTTTACAGATTGCTGAACTTTAGTTCTGTGAAGACCTGAACCTGATTTGCTGTGTCAAATTGAACATCAAAATGACTAGTTTGGAAATGCAGATCAGTATTTCTAAGATTTTGAAAGAAGTTCTGCATGGATGTTTCACCTGTTTCATCTTTCTTGTTGTTTTATTCATAGTCTGATACTGCTTTTTGGTCAGATGTTGTAGTAGCCAAATCTGATCTGTATTTCAGCCAGGGATGAAGATGTCACAATTCAAAGATTACAAATTGTTCTGGCTGACAAAAATGTGCTACTGTGAAACTTGACATTTTCATAGGCTTATCTGTTCCAGAGTGATCCTAACTTCCAGCAGAAGACTAATATAATTGAAAAGGTGCCTTATAATGCCTTAGTCTGAGTCCTTCATTAAACTGAGCAGTTCATAAGCCCAGAGTTTGTGATTTGTTATCTAGCCTGACTTAATAAAAGCTTAATATAAATAAAACTGTAGTGTCTCCATGTATGTGAGAGCTATCATCATGTCAAAGAACCCCAGGGGTTGCATGGAACCTGGAATAACCTGTCACTTAACTCTCACTCTAAACCAGTGTTACAGTGAAGTAATAATAAACATCATTTATTTGTTTTATATTATCACACCATTTAGGAAACAAGTGTGAATCCCTGTAGGTACTGTATAAAAGCAGAGCAAAACACAGCTCTGAAAGGTCATGAATTATTGGAGGAGGTACCAGAGACAGGAGCTATTTGCAGCTATAGAACAGCTCCTGTGCTCTGGTAGCAGATGAGAGGCTGGAAGGTCTCTCCAGCAAAGCATCTGAGTTGGTTGAACATGAACCATGCAGGAGGAAGCGAAGAGTGATAGGAGTTGTAGACTCCCTGCTGAGAGCAGTGGAAACTCCTTTTTGCTGCCCCCATGTGCTCTCTGGAGACGTTTGTTGAGGGGCTGAGATCTGTGAAGATGTCAAGAGCCTGCCAAGTCTTGTCTGGGCCTTAAACTTTTACTCCCTGCTGCTCTTCCACATGCTCACCAACAATACTGCCAGGGGAGACACCGGACGTAGCAAGCAAGCATGGCTATGCTGCTGTAAGGTGAGTCAGGCATAGGTGCCAAGGTGGTTTCTCCTCAGTACTACTGGTGAGGGGATAGGGCTTGAGGAATGGATGGATCCTGTAGGTCAATTATTGTTTGCACAGTTGGTGCTGAAATTAAGAGTTGGCTTTTACGACTATGGGACATCCCTTCTTTGAAGACTAAGTACTGCTAGGAAGAGCTGAGATTCACCTCAACAGGTGGGCCAAGCTGTGTTTGTACCTTATCTAGAAGCATCCACAACTGTCTCCTTAGTGCTGTGATAACACAATAAATACATAGTAGTGGTCATCTGAGTGGCCAACCTGGAGAGGAGAACTGTAAGTAGGGGGGTCACAAGGGGCAGGAGACAATGACCCAAAATCAAGGAGGAGAAGGTGCACCAGGTTGGTAGGGATGATATTTCCTGTCTTCATGCTTAACAATCTAACTTAATGGTCAGTCTTTGCCATATTTATAGAATAATTGTAGCACATTCTTTTCCAAATCAGTAATACTTAGCACTTACCCTACAGTTTTCAATGCCAGAATTCTTCCCAAACATCCCTGCAGCTCATTTGTGGGATAAACAACTGTCTTTTTAAAGGAGCAAGTTGTGCTGCAGAGTGAAAAGAATGAACTAGGACTGATGGATAAATTAAATTCAGAGTTTGAGAGTTCCTTACTCTTAGTGCCAGTTCAGACTGATAATTCACATCTTTCCTAAGTTGTGAACCTGAGAGGTAGATATGGGATTTGTTTCTGGGGCTCTCAGATTCTGTAACACTGAATATTGTTAAGAAGAAGAGTCTCAGTGACAACTTTGTGAAGCTAAACTTTGTCATCCTTTGGGTTTTTTGTTGTTGTTTCTTTGTTTTGTTTTGTTTGTTTGGTTGGTTTTGTTTGTTTTTTACAATTATCTGTGAATGAAATGGTATGTGTGTTTTTTGATTGTCTGGAAGTCTTGCCTGACAAAAAAGGTCATTTTTTTTATTTATTTATTTTTAGTGAGAATGGGAAAAATACAACCTTAATTGGTTCCAAGCCAACTCTTTTCAGCATTTCCATTTGCCTTCTAAATAAAAAAGAATTATTGGCTCTGAAAATTGCACCTGAGGCACTAGAAGAGTAGCTGCTTTTGAAAACATTATTCTACTTTTTAGATGCAAATTTGATCATGAACCACACAATAATGTTTGAAAAACATTGGATTTTCAGATAGAGGTTTTTATTAAGCTTGCTGCATCTCACTTCTGCTCCTTGCTTAATTTTTATTGTACTCTCCATCCCCTACTTTCTCATTTTTAGTATTTTTTTTTTCCTGATCTTGTTTTAATTTTTTCCAAGTAAAAAGACTTTCTGGGTCTGTCATGAATTCCTGTCCTAGCTCAGTTTTACTGCAACAAAGGTAGATTTATGAATCTCGTTTGTGCCTTTGCTTCCTCTTCCTTTATGTGCAACTTTCTACAACAGAGAAATTAGGTCTTTCTACTGAATGTTTTATTTCAGTTATGAGACCTGGGTAATTCTCAGCCAGATGTATTCATGACCTTTTAATGTGTCTCATCTTTCATTTGAATAAAACTAAGCAATTTGTTTAAATATAAGATTACATTATAGTAATGGTATTAGTATTACCAAGTTTATAATATATTTATAGTATTTTATTAAATGGGGTTTTAGGATATTTACATTAACTGTGCTCACATTTTAACATAGTAATCTTTGACTATCTAACTGCTCAGTTTCCCTTTTCTCTCAGTTTTTTAATATTTATTTTCCAAACGAAACACTGCTATTTTGGAAGACAAATGTTGTAATTGCTTCCAGGTATTAATAACAATGTTCAAACACTGGCATCCTTCAAGCAATGAGACACAATGGGATGGGATCAATTTATTAAAGTAGTTGGTGTGGAGAGCCCCATACCTAGACTATATGTGGTTTAGGAGATTTACTTGAAACTAGAGCTAGTCTTGTCTCCTGGACTGAAGTGTCACCTTGACAGATGAGGCTCAAAGATGCCTGAAGACAAACCCTAACACAAACTCTTGCCCTCCAGCCTGGGTGATGCTCATGGGGTAAAACCAGAGCATCAGAGCTGGTTGTACCTCACTGCCCCTGCCTCCCTTCCTGTGTAAGGTGCATTGCAGTGCTCAAAAAAACAAGGAAGATTGAAGTCCATGATAATTGTTAACAATTATCCACAGAGCCACATTCCAACTTGCTGGTGCACACACACATGTCGAAGTATCCGAGGATCCTGTGGTTTGGTAGGAAAGTTTTCTGCTCTGATTTGTCCTGTGATCTACAAAGATATGTGCTGCAATGGAAGGTCAAAGAGCAGTTCTGAGACAGGATCATCCATCCACATTGTGCCCAGCACATTTGTTCATGCCTTTTCCTTGACCTGGAAATGTCAACTTTATTTGTCAACCCTGCTCTCAGTCACAAGCAGAACTGTAGCCAGGTAGAATATTTTAACATCACATTTGCTGCATGTACAATATCTTGGTCTTGTCTGTCCAGAGACTGTTCTTCCAACGAGGCAGACATCAACTTTCAGCTGAATCTTTTCTCTCTGGTCATATTTCAGAATTTGAACTTCCAAGCAGAAAGATCATAATCCTGAATATGAAGCACTAGGTAATAAAATTACAGACATTTAAACTTCAGGCTAAAATAGAGCAAGCCAGTTGTCCACCACAGATCTTTTATCACTCGTTTCCATATAGGATTTAGACTCCTACTTGGCAAAAACTTACATTGAAACCATGGGGACTACTTATGAAGAAGAGATTTCAGAGTAATTCTTAGTGTCATTTTGGTACCAGACAGCATCCTGCTATTCTTTGAAGGTGGTCACGTTTTCTTAGGATAAAAATCTCCACAGGGTTTCCCTGGTTGATGCCACATCTGGCTTGGGAGCTGTGGCTGAAAACAGCCACGTCTTGCACTGCCTTTTAAATTGTGTTTGCAAGACAGTTGACAAATTACTCCAAAGACTTTTTTAGGCTTAAATACTTCTCAAGTGTGACAAAACAGTGAGTCACAGTAGAAGAGGAAGCCAGCTGGGAAGCTTTAGGTGAAAAGATTTATTTCTGTTAGAAACAGGAAATATTTAACCTCCCAAGACACAAAATGTTTTTATTTTTTTGCAACAGCTTCATTACTGAAGGCCAGCATTTTATTTTAAACTCCTGACTATCAGCAATGGTGGAGCTTACTGTGGTTCCACAGAGCAGTAAAACCTCATTTCCCTGATTTGTGTACACACTACCAAGCAGTCTCTGTGGTCCTCAGTCCACGAAGTCTCCTGGGCTGATTTACCTCCAAAGCAGACAAAGCCAGGTGTGTTTCCTCTGGAAGGTCTGTAGGCCTCTGGTAAAACTACTCAACGTTCATCATATTGTACTTCCCAGTGATGTCTGGGTAGTTTTCCTGAGTCAGAGTGAGCAAAACTGTTGACAAAACCCTGCCAGCACAGAGGAGCTGATTGTGATCATGCCATGGACACTTTGTGTCCTGTGACAGAAATGGGGCAACTGAAGCTGACGTGGGTTACTGCCCAGCTGGCATTTCTTCTCAGGAAGATAAATTTATTGAATTTATTAGTATTCCACAGAAGTCAATTGAGCTCTCCTGCTCAATTGCATCTGCAGAAATGGATACAATTACTAGCAGTAGAGCTTTTGGACCACTTTGAATCCTTAATTAAATCAGCACAATCAAGTTGTGCTTGTTCTAGGTAGTGTTCATTGTATTGCACATATTCTGGATTGATTCGAGGTACAACTCTTAGAATCACAGAAAGGTTTGGTTTGGAAGGGACCTTTAGATCACCTTTAGATCATCTAGTTCCAACCATCCTGCCATGGGCAGGGATACCTCCCACTAGATCAGGTTGCTCAAAGCCCCATCCAATCTGACCTTGAGCACTCTCAGGGAGGGGGAGTCCACAGCTTCTTTGGGCAACCTGTGCCAGTGTCTCACCACCCTTATTGTAAAAAAAAATAAAAATTTTCTCTATTATCTAACCTGTCTCTTTTAGTTTGCAACTGTTCCTGTGCAATATGCCCATATAAAAAGTCCCTCCCCAGCTTTCCTGTAGGCCCCATTCAGGTACGGGAAGGCTGCTAGAAGGTGCCCCTGGAGCCTTTTCTCATGGCCTCAAAGGATTTGACTCTCCCTTACCACTGTATTTTGTTTGTTATTTTTCTCCTGTAATAGAGTCATTTCCCCCAGGTTCCCATTTTGTGACTAAAATAATGTTATTTGTCAAGGCAGGTCCTATGTTTATTGCCTTATTTATTTAAGTTTATTGCAATTCATTTAAATTTTCTTTCTCTTACTGGCTGGCACACTATTTTGCAGATAATAACTAAATTAGAAAGCAGGGTTGACATTCTGTCTTTCACAACTTCAATTCAGAGAGGCCTTGAGAAACGTGGAGTGAGCCAACAGAAACCTTGGGAAGTTCAGCAAGGAGAAAGAGCAAGTTCTGCGTGCAGAACAGAAAACGACCATGCACTGCTACAGGCTGCAAACTGGCTGGCTGAAAGGACCTGGGGGCTTCATCAATATCCAGTTCAATGTGACCTCTCCCTGAAAGTAAAGGAACCCACATGTTGGGTAATATCAGAAGTACATCCAGCAGATCAAGGAAAATAATTAGTCCCCACTGGTGGCACAGCACCTGGAATACTGTCTCCTTTTTCAGCCTCCCAGTTGAAGAAGGATGTTGAGAATGTGGTCCAGCGCAAGGCCACCAAGTTGATGAGAGACCCTAAAGCACACCAGCTAAGAGGAGAGGTTGAAGGAGGTGGTCTTGTTTAGTCATGTGAATATGGGATGATTTAATGGGAGCCAGCAACTACCTGAAGGTAAGTAATGAGGGTGACGAAGCCAGACTATCTTTGGATGTAACAAACACCACAAACTCCGGGTTGGGAGGTCCAGGGTTGGACATTAGGAAAAAAAATGATACTCCAGAAGGGTGACACAGCAGTGGGACGGGCTGCCAGATGTGTTGTGCAGTCTCTCTCCTTGAATATTTTCAACATCTTGGTGCCTGAAGGAGCACCTTGGCTGGCAATGGTGCTCCTCTGAGTGGGGGGGTGGATTTGTGATCCCCAGAGTTCCCTTCCAACCAGCACTGTACAGTGGAGCAGAGGCAGGAAGATACCACAGACTCCATGTGGTTATATGACCATAACCACAGCTGTTGGCATTTATTTTATTCTGTGAGTGCTTATCACATGGACAATGGATGCACAGAACCCACTTAACTAACCCAACACCCACCTCACACACTAGTCTTCTTTGTTTGGGGGGGTACGAAGGCTCGAGTAACTTTTTTGACTAATACAGAGAAAAGTGGCTGAGCCTTGACCTGTATGGAATGTGAAAGCCCAGTGGTCAGTGGGAATTGATGCCTGGTGTAACTGCTGCCCTCAGCAGATCTGTGTGGGAGGAGCTGGGATCTACAGCTGTTGGAGATGAAAATGTGTAATGTCAGAGCTGGAAACTGCCCAGTTCTGTACAAACAGTCTCTGAACTTTGTGAAGCAAGGACTTCTTAGTTCATTAAAACAAAATTACTTGGGGGAAAAAGGTTTTGAGCCTACCTGGCACAGCCTTTCACACCAGCTCAGTGAAAAAGAGCTGGAAAAGGTAGTTTTCTGGAAACCATAAAGTTCCATATTTTTACATAGCTCTGAGATTTAAAAATTTTAATGTAAACATGTGTGGTTCTAAGAAAGTTTTAAAATGACAAAAAATATTTCCTCTTTAATATTTTCTTTCAGATTTCCATATTGCTAGTCCCTTTAGAGGAGCTTGCAGGAATTCAAAGCTCCTGTGGAGGCTGTCACTTTTTTTTTTTTTTTTTCTTCTTTTCTTTCTAAATAAGCGATTTATGCAGACCTTCCCTCACATCTTAAATTACAACTGTTTTAAAAGAAAATCCCTTGCCTCTTCCGAAGTGCTTCCCTGTGAGGTCACCAACAACAGCACGGAAACCTCAGCTCAGCTCTTGTGAGAAAACCCTTTTGCCGGAGCTTAAAACCTCTGACTGTTCCAGGGGGGACTGGGAGACGTGAGTGAGGAGGCTCCCGGGAAGCAGGGGAGCAGCCCTGCTCTCTCCTGGGAAGCAGGAGACAGGGCTGTCCTGTGCCCCGCGCACCCACCTGTGCCCACAGGGTGCCCCGAAGCGCCGGGCCATCCATCCCTCCACCCTTTCCCTCGGGAATATGTGTCTGCAGCTCCGAGCCGGGGATGAGCGGCCCGAGAGGCAACGGCTGAATGCCCTTGCCCACCTGAGTGATTCCGGGGCCGTCACTGCCCGCACCTGCCCTTGCCCACCTGAGCTCCCGGCCGCTCGGCGGGGCGGGACGCGGCCCCCAACCCCCAGCCC
>NW_009951789.1:7379-25902 GCF_000747805.2 Chaetura pelagica | reverse complement strand
GGGGTGTCGGGGGGGGTCAGCAACGGGGACGAGGAGCACGCCCGGGTGCGCTACTACCGGCAGCTGCGGGAGCATCTCGCCATCGACGTGTACGGGGCGCGGGGGCTGGCGCTGCCGGGCGGCGTGGTGGAAACCGTCTCTGCCTACAAGTTCTACCTGGCCTTCGAGAACTCCCAGCACACGGACTACATCACCGAGAAGCTCTGGAGAAACGCCTTCGCTGCCAGCGCCGTGCCCGTCGTCCTGGGCCCCCGCCGGCACAACTACGAGCGCTTCATCCCGGCCGACTCCTTCATCCACGTCGATGACTTCCCCAGCCCCCGGCTGCTGGCCACCTACCTGAAATTCCTCGATAAAAACAAACCCAACTACAGGAGGTATTTTGCCTGGAGGACCAAGTACGAGGTCCACGTCACCTCGTTCTGGGATGAGCATTTGTGCAAGGTTTGCGAAGCTGTGAGGGCAGCCGGGAATCAGGTCAAGACGGTACGAGATCTGGCCAGCTGGTTTGAGAGCTGATGTTCCCGGTGGGTGAGGCCTGGTGAGCCTGGGCCAGCAGTGCCCAGGCATCGGGAGGGATGAGCCTCGCAGAGGTGGTTGGCTGGGGTGGCACACGGAAGGCTGTGTCAGCAGAGAGATGCACACAGGTACGGGTAAACAAACTGTGAGAAGCCCACAGAAGAAAGATTTTTATTGACGGGCAAAATGATGAAAGTAAGAAGAAACATCAGGCAAGATGATTCTTCAAGAGCAAAGTTAGATTCCCAGAAGCTGCACGTATCAGGAATCTTTATAGCTGTGCATAGCTGAGCATAAATAACCAATGCCAAGTTCTTCAGCCCTACAGCTGAAACCAATTTTGTCTGCTGAGACAGCTTCCTGACCATGAGGCTTCCTTCTGCTTGCAGGGGATGCATGATCAGTGCTGGCTTTCTGTACTCAAAGGACAGAAACAGTATTTTATCACAGTGTTTATTACGTGTGGGAAAGCTATTTGTAGAAAAATACTGAGCCCCGAGTGTTGGACTTAAGAATGTAATGATACAGCAGCACTTTTCAGCAATGCTTGAAATTGCAGCAGCCAAGTAATGATGCTTTCAGCCAAATAATAATTCCATTTAGGAAAAAGTGTATGGAGGGAACTGGATCCAAGTGGAACTAACAGCTCAGGTGATGTGGAGTATTTATTCCACTGCCTACCAGTACCATAGGCATGTTTATCCTTTATGGGAGTGGAGAATTTTAAGCACAGGAAAAGACAGACTGTAGGAATAAAGCTGGAACATTTCCACCCTCCCTTTATTCAGGAATTAGAAAATGTTTACAGGGGTCTGCATGTTTTTCTCTGCAAGGTTTATGCCATATAGGAAAAAGCAGGGAAAAGCTCAGAACGGCAGGATTTTTATTACTATATTGAATATGTGTGCAGAAAGGCTGACTTATTTCTCTAGGATCATTAGGCTGTCCTGTTGTGTAGCCATTGTTTTGGTTTATGGCACCTGTTTTTTAAAACTCTGCTGGGTGACAGGCTGCTCCCAATGTTGGGTTTAGAGTTTGTAAAACAATAATTATACATAGAAAACCAGCCCCAACAGTCAAGTCCCAAATCACTGCCTTTCAAAAAGGAAATTGGAGTCGAGAATAAGATCTAAACTGTTGGTAAAATAGAGATTGCATGAGGAAGTAATATGAAAAGGGAAATACTTGTTTTTCCTTTGGTTTTGGGTGGGTTTTCCAGCTCATTTTTTTTTTAATCAATAATTTAGCTCCAAGGATAAAACTTCAGTGCCTGCTGGGAACATTTATGATAGTTCCTCTGTTTGGCCAAATCCAGAGAGAAACTTCAATTGCAATTACTCGTCCTCAGGAAGTCAAGCCCTCCCTGCCCTTTGCAACTATAAGATTTGGTGGCAAAAAAATGATAACCCACAAGGTCCTGTGCAAATGATTAAGGGATTAATCCAGCTCCTATTTCAGGGGCTGGACAATCTATGGAAATACGCAGAGAATTCCCTTTGAATAAAATCATGGGCACAGAACAGGTAGGGGAGGAAGGAAGTCATTTGCAGCTAAAAAATGGGGATTAGAACAGGTGAGTTCACTTATTTTTGAGCTGGATTTGGGTTAGTATAGGATTATATTTGACTTGAGCAATTAAGGGACATTGGGTAGGTGCTTTTTAGAGATACCATCTGACAGTCTACTGTAATGTGTTCTAAATTTGATGATCCTCATGATTAAGTAAGCGTGGAACAAAGGTGATTGAAAAATATCTGTAATAATAATGAAGCTTATGAATTAGGTCAGACCTTTCTGGCTGCTATATTTATTCCATTCTGCTTTGCACAAGAAATGACAGCTGGAAGTATTTAATGAGCTCTGCTTAATTTAGTGAGTTCTGTTGCTAATGCCAGAGTTGCTGTAAAGGTTTTCTTGTGAAAGGAGTCAGTGCTATGCAGAGAGCAGGAGGGATGGTTCCTAGTGCTGCTTTTGCACTTGAACAGGTCTTAAATGATTGTCTAAAGCAAAAACATGTTCTTCATTGAATGCTCAACTGTTTCTCTGCCAGTGGCTATGGCTCCCATAAAACTGGTGTTGATAATTTTAACCATCTATTTTAAGTATATTAACAGTAAAAGTGTCAGGATCATAGAATCTGTTTCCCTTTGATTTGCCCTTCGTTTTTTTTGTTTAGTTTTTATCACCGTTGACATAAATATATAAAACTCCCTAATTTTACAAGCAGTGAGCAATCTTTAAAAGCTAATATTTAAGATGCCACTGCATTTTTATCAGTCTTCTGAAAATAGTGCTTTTTTTTTTTTCAGTTCTTCTGAATTTTTTAGCATTTTCTGGAAGTTTCCAGGCACACAGTGCTGTGTGATCATTAGTGATGCCACAGGCAGAAGATCAGGCTGTGGGAACATGGAATTTTCCAAAGACTGCAACCAATATTTTTTTTTTCCTCAGCTTTTCTAAGAAAAACAGTTTAAATCTTTGATTAGCTAGAGTTTTATAAAATTCAGAAAGGAGGTGTGCAATAATTAAAGCATCATGTGTGAATAGGATGTGAATCACCACCCATTTGCTGTATTTGTAAGTTATGTGTGGAGTATTTTCAAGAACTGTACAATGAAAACTGCAGTCTTGTAATAATTATTGCAGAGCTCTTCCTCTGGGAGAAAAAAAAAATAAAAATGAAGCCTTTTCTAGTTTCATAGTTCTTGTGTGAGAGTTGCACACTTCTCCCTTTGCACTTGGGAGGAAATTCAGCCCTGGTCTGCAGCTGCTGAAGTCAGTAATACAACATCTCTATAAATCTACTTTGATTTTGGCTCATCCTCTCCACAGGCTGATGGTGCACAATTAGAAGGTGGAGACTGGCTTTTGTATTTCACTTTGTAGAGCCCAAGTTCAATGGTAAATAAAATGTTTGAGCAAACTGGGTTGTTGATAAGGTACCAGACCCCACAAGATGTTTCAGGTGATGTATATAATCCACCTGTAAAAATTAAGCAAAGGTATTTTCTATTTTAAGTAGAAAAAAACTTTTAAAATCCATTTTGATAAAGTGTTTTATTCCATGTCTTAAGATATTGGGGTGGAGGGACAGAAAGGAAGATCATTATCTTCTGGTTTTGATAAGGAGAATAATTAATATTACTTTTTTATGATGGTGTAAGTAGAATTGAGAATTATGTGATCCTTAAAGTTACATATTGTATCTCAGGGAATTTTATACTGTAATGTATTACAATCTTCATAGAATGAAATAACATTGTATTAATTATTTAAATTGAGAATAAAATTAAAGAAAGGTACTAGCACAAAATGGCCCTAATTTATTTTATTTTTTAATTTAATCTTACTTCTGTGTTATGAAAGCTGTAGAAAAACAATTTTTTAAAAGAATTAATTTATTTTCATGTTTATTTAATCAATAGAAGTGGCTGATTGTTCTCAAAGTAGTCAGACCATCCAAGGTCAGGAACGAAACCTGGTTGTGCCAGGAAAAAAATATTTTCATAGGAGAGGCTGTACTGAGTTATTTTCACTATGAAAAGGAGCATTTACTGAAGTTGGGTGTCTGCTGGAAAAATGTCATTTCAAGCAAAACAAAAAAAAAAACTCTCTCTTGACCTAAGAGAATTTGAAAGTGCTTGGATTTTGTTTTTCCCTTAAATTCCAAAATGAAATGGAGATCATGTTAATGTTGATATTCAGCAGGTAAGGCTACAGCTACCTTTTAGCTTCAGCTTTTTATATACTTGTTCATAGTTTTCTTCAACTGAGCAATAAAAGACAAAGGGCCAAAAATTCTTTTCCCTGAGCTTTTGTTAACCTGGGTTGCTTATCTCTCTCTTTATTCATCTTCTGTATTGCTTAGTGCAGTCATGAGAAATGTCAGTGTTTCTGAAACTTCCTGCCCAGCCAGGATGGGGTAGGTACCACAGTCCTCACTTTCCCCCCCTCAAGTGACTGATGTGTCACCATCATATTTAACTTTTCTAAGTAGATCTTAAAGTCACTGCTTGTTTACTCATGCCCAAGAGGGAAAACATGTTTTTTTTCTGCTTTTCCAGAGGCGATTGAACTCTGGGCTGGGGAAACTGGTGGAAATATTTTTCTGCCAAACACTGGGTACCATTTGTTCAGGCTTGTTTGGTGACTCTTAGGAAGTGAGTTATGCCTGGTTAATCTCACTTGTACCACTCTCTCCAACAGTCATATAAAATGGAGTTTGTTTTAGGAGTGTAAACAGTCCTTTGTAGGGACCATAGGGCTGCCTCAATCTAAAATCTATTGACAAGAACACAGTCACTTAATGTGAATTTAAGTGGTATTAACTAAAGATATATCAGGATCTAAGTATAGAAGCCTATTTCTAATCAGAAAGAGTTATTATTTAAATAACCAGCAACCAGCTCAGCTTAACAATTAATAATCTGTGTAATTCTGTATTTTCATTTGAACCATCATTTAAAAAAACAATTCTTGAGGCCACAGTATCTGTGTCTACTCTGAATTCTGCAGATGTTTTGCTTTATGATCTTGAGCTACTTACTCAAGCCTGAATTTGGCAGAGAGACTCTTCCTGAGAGCCTCACTCCAAAGAGTATCTGAGAGGAGCAAGACAGAGTGCTGTGACACCTGCAGGGATTTGGCACTGCTGGCAGTAAGGTGCTCAGTGTGTTCAGGAAGCATCCTAAAGCTACCAGGCTCCTTTTAGTTGAAAAAATGTCTCTTAAGACGTAAATACTTCTCCAAATTAGTACAGTTCTTCAATGATTTTTTATTCCCTGGCAATATGTAATTGTATGGGTTTAAATTGGGCAAACAGATAAAATTGGCCATTATTTCAGTAACGCTCAATTTTTAAACAATATTCTTTGAATAACTACCGAAAGATGGTCCCAGATTTGAAACTTGCATTTCTGTTCATTTGAATCTAACCAGCCCACAGGTTGGTCATGTACATTATGGAAGACATTTGCATCCTCAAATTTGCCACAGGAATAAAACATGCTCTGTGTATCATGGATGATGGGGAGCAAAGAGGAGGAAGGAACAGATCACCAGCAGTGCTCAAGTGCAACACATTGCAGCTCTGAGATCCTGGTCACAAGAGTGTGTGTGACTGGGAGTTGGTCACCTTGCTCACCAGCAGAAGGCAGAAAGATGATTGCAAACACCAAGTGTAGATCTTTGTGTTGTCAATGCACTTTGGTGCATTCAGAATGCTGCCAAATCATTTGGGGTGGCATTGAAAGTATTTATTAATATAAGACTGGTCTGAAGAACTGGGTTCTGTCTTCTGCAGACTTTCCTTTAGGTCCTATTCTTGTAATGTTATGTATGAATTACTTATGCCTTCAGGAAGCCACATTAAAGAAATAACTTTAGGCTTATAGAACATATAATTCCTTTGGCTTTGATATTTATTTTTCCAATTAGATTCTTTCCCTGAAGCTGTATTGTAGTTTGTCAGTATCATTTAGTAATTTCTTTTCCTTCTAATTATAGAGTTATTAAATTGAGGAGTAACCCACAGGAGCTGGCAAGTTCTTAGACAACTATTTTTTTTTCTGTGCTTACCGATACGGAGGAGAGGAAATCAGGCCTCCTGTGCAGAGCCAAGGAGTGAGGAAGACCCAGTTCTCTGTCTCATGGTGGGTTGCAGATTACTGAGAAGAAATAATGGAGTATCATTAACAACTGGTTTGTCAGGAGTGGTCTAAAGTTCAAGGCACACTCCAAAACTCTATCCTCTTTCCCCATTTGAGTTGCTGACAAACCCTGCCCAGCCCTTGCAGCAATGTTGTACAGGGCTTTGGTAATGTACCCCATGCCCACTCTTTACTACTGGATGACAGCACCAGGAAGGGTGGGACAGAGTGGTGGGAGGATTCTGGTCCATGTTTCTATCCACATGGTACATGGGCAGGTGCTGAAGCTCAGGACATCTGTGTTTGTCATTCTGGAGCATCCCCCAAGGGCATCATCACTGCAGGAAGTATGAAGGAGTGGCAGACCTGGGCTTGACTCTGTGTGTGAGATGGTGAGATGGAGAAGATAAATAAAGATTTTTAAATTTTATTTTATTTTTTAAGTTGCTGAAGTACTTTGAACCTTGTTTCCTAAAGAATTTGAGGAAAGCAAGGAACTTCACAAGAAAACACAAGAGAAGACCCTTTTGGTCCCAGCCCAGACTTCTTCATAGCCTCAGAATGTTCCCATGCCTAAAACCTGAAAAAACAACCTGGAAAGGCCCCATAAACTTTTCCCATGTGCAGCAGCCAGAAGGAAGCAGGAGAAAGCAAGGACATCACCAAGGCTAATAAAGAAAGGTGACTGATAGATGAAAAGCTTGCAGGAGCCTGAGGGACTGACTAGCAGCCCTGATGACCTGACTGGGGCAGGGGCTGGGAGGAGGTCCTGTTTTGATCCCACATCTGGGAGTAATTTCACCCTGAGCATACAAGTAAGATAGATGAACCACTCAGCCTCTAGGCTGAGTATCATCAGTAGGACCAGCAGGGCACTGAACAACAAGTTAAGGTTCATCTCCAGTGTTTCAGAAGAAGGTGGGAAAAGTCCTCTTCCCAACATTGCCTTAAGGACAGAGCTGATTTTAACCAACCTTTTTGTATAGCCAATGGTCTAACAACTCTACAAGCTGCAAACAAGCGTCTAACCTCTCCAGCTGGCTCAGCTATGGATTCAGTGTCTGCTGGCTGTGGACAGCTAGACATGCTACTTAGGCATTTGGACAGACTTTTGGCAGCTTTTCTTCAGTACCTCAAGCTGACTCTTAAGAAGAGCAATATATATCAACATCAGTGCTTGGCAAACTTTTAGAGAATTTTCCTTCAAACTAATGAAGTAAAGATCCAAGTGCCAGGGAAACCCATAGACCCAGAGTAGAAGACAAGTGTCTATTCGTCGCCACTTAGACACGCCCTGTGTGAAGAAGAGGTGTCAGTTGATCATGTCTCATCATTTTATGATTTTTCAGCACACACTCCAAGATTTTCAATGACTTGATGCTCTATCCATTGTCTGCTATGTTTTATTTGGCACCTTGGGGACATACTCTGGCAACGGACAATGTGTTTGTGTCTGCACACAGCAAAGCACATGAGATGTCAGGGGCCATGAGGAAGAGGAGGTGCTGAATCAGGACAGAGGGGCCATTGCCTCTTGGAGCAAACAGTGGTGCAGTGAGCTGCTGGGTGCTGGTGGCAGCCATCGTCACCCGTCTTTGGCCAGACTGCTACATATGTTGGGTAAAATGAAGTAGTTTTCTTTGTCTCTGAAGATTCAAAGTTTAACAGACAATTAATTTACTCTCTCATGCATGGGTAAAACCATGAGTAAATAATGAGTAAGACCTCAGAATAATGGGCTACAGTGAACAGGTCAAACTTGACTTACGAACTAAAGGACAACTTTCCTTGATCCTCAGCCAGCCTTTGAGATAAAAGTGCTCTGAAGAGTAATGTATTTTCTAGCTAATGATACTCACTGCTGGCAATGTCCTTCTATAATAGGAAGGGTAGGCTTCTAGCTCAAAAGCTACCACCAATTTTAAATACAAAAGTATTGAACAAGAATAATCACAGACTCTTTCATAGCCCATACCACATCCCAAACACCATTTTAGGTTAAATCAACACCTTTGATTTTATCCATGACTGGAAGTAGTCCATGTCTCCTGGAACAGAGGGGTCAAAGACACAGATGTGGTTTACTTACAGAAGTGAAATTCAGACCCATGGGGACCCCAGTTAAAGTTTGGGGACCACCCTAATTCTCATTTTTCATAGAGTTGACCTTATCTGGAAGCATTTTCCTGGCCTGCCTATGTATTACCTTCTGTTACTGTGATCCAGTCACAGTGTAAGATAAGCACAGATAATAAAGTCTGCATAGAAAAATGCATAGCTGGAAAAACCTTCTTCTTTCTGCTGGAGCAGGCCAGGCCATGGCAGTTCTTCTGCATTGTTACATACTTATATGACAAGTGGCAGCTGAGTCCCATCAGTCAGGTACATGGACATAATTGTCCCTTTGCTTCTAGTTCCTTTCCAGAACTGAGGGAGGTTATCTCAGTCCTTGCTGTGCTGGGGCATTGCCAGGAGGCTCTGACCCAAGGCCAGGACTCACCTGAACACTGGGTTCTTTGTTCCACTGCCCTTCCTCATGTCAGACAAGGAGCAAATAACCAGACCACTGTTCACTGACAAGCTGTTTTCCTTTGACTAAGATCAAAAGATTTGACAACTGGGTCTTTTTTTTGTTCAGCTCCCCATCTAACCTCTGATACTTCTGGTGTAATTAAAGTGCTAAACTCCTAAATGAAGGCAACCATACATGCTGTTAACTTCATGAGTCTTTTATTCTAAATAGGATGAATAGCCATGGAAACACAGAAATACTGAATTCCTTTGTTTGGAAAACACTTTACTTTGCTTGTAGACTAGCAGCAGAATTGCTTTTCTTCTCACTGTCACACCAGTGGGGACAGCTGGTATGTGCTTACTCTTCAAAACTGAAAGATTCCTATTAAAACCCAAACAATATGGCTCATTTTCTCTCTGTCTATTGTTAAATGCACTTTACTTGCTTATCAGTTCTCTAATGGTGTAGCTGAGAACTTGTATTTTGCAATTCTTTATGTTATCTCTGTGCTATAAGAATGAAGGACTCATCCCAGGCTGCTTGTCTCACCTCTGTTAACAACATAATGATTTCATGTCAAAAAAAGAAGCCATCCAGACTGCCTGAAACCAAAAATAAGAAAGAAAATGTCATATTCAAGACAGCCTTCAGCATTAAGCTCAACTTTTTCGATTGTTCTTAAAACTCCAACAGAGGTGAGCATGGCAGCAGCCTTTGGATGCTACCAGATTCGAGTCATTTTGGTTTCAGGAGGTGAGGAGCTGACACCCAGCCTCAGATTGTACAACCCACTCAGCTGGCACCTGCAGGAACATGTTCCCTGCCACAGCTGCACCCAGGTGGCTCAGAGATCTGATCTCAGACAATTTGGATTCAGTAACAAATAGCACAAACTCCCTCTGGCACGGACAGGGGGCTAGGGGTTTCATCCAGCACAATGATGCTACAGATGCCTGTGGTGCAGCCTGTGTCTTGTGTGTCTACATGTGCCCATGTAGGACCTTGTGGGGGGAGAGTCACCAGGCTGCAGGTGGCTCAATGAAGCCTGTGATGTCTTGAGTACAAGGAGTGGATGGGACTGGGTGAGAGCAATAGGTTCAGCAAGCTTTGCAAGTGCAGAAAAGAGAGTGTAACAGCTTGGCATCCTGCAAGTAGCAATTCACGTCTGTACACAACTGAGGGCACGGGAAGTGGTTTTAGCCTCTTTCCTCCCTAATTTATTTCCACTCTTTGAGCTTGCTGGTTTAGCCAAAGCACTGTGTACTGGGCATCTGTTTTGTTACCTCTTCATGTCACTGCTTTTATACTCTCTTGGCTTCATGAACATTAAAATTTTCAGTGAAGAGCAAAGTAAAGCTGGGCTTTGATGTTCTCCTTGTGCATGGTTTATTCAGTATCCTGTATCTATAGCTAGAATGTGAGAGTCTGGATAGGAGGAGGGAATTGATGCTCGTGTATGAGCCAGCAGAGCCAGATCTTCTGCCTGTCTTCTCCATGCTACCATGGAAGCCAGATCCAGATAGATAAAGCAAGAACAATATAAATTATGACAGTGTTAATGACAGTCCTAATTTACTCTCTTGCATTAGTCACTGACACTATGAAGGGGTCCACTGCACACCCTCTAACTGCAAAAAATGAAAACAGCTGTTTTAATTTGGAGGACACTCACTTTTCTTGTGACTCGATATTACTATACTGAATATACAATGAATGCTGTGTTTTGTCTGTGCTGCACAAAAATGTATATGAAAGGTGGATATTTATAATTCTTTAACATAATTTAGCTATGCCTCTCTAGTCAGTTATTTTTAGGATGAGATGAATCATGACCTGCTTCTGCCCAGTGACTATAAAAGGAGCCTAAACCGACCATTTCAGATGCAGGTGTCTTTTGTAGCCATTTCTGTTGAGCTACTCTTCCTTAATGTAGTTTCACATTAGAAAAAGCTTGGGTAGAAAAAGCTGTTTGTAAACCAGGAGACATCAGGTCTGTTGTGCCAAAACTATACACAAAATGAATTTATTTTATGTAATGAAATATGATCTGGAGACTATATGAACATTTCAGGTGATAAAGTGCCTCCCCCCCAAAGATCTCCAGAGTTGTGGTTTCCTGAGGTGGGAGCTCTGGCAGTGCTGGTGTGCAGTGGGGGGTGTGGGGGCACTGGGGCTCTCCCTGCCCTTCATCCTGTCTCCAGCAAACCTCCCAGCCCCAGCAGAAAAAACAACAGTTCTGAAACTCTCTTCTTCTGACCTGTTTTAGATATCTATGCTGGAGTGAAGCTGAAGCTGCTCAAAGGGCTTATTTCAATGCTGCTGCACTCCCCTTGCAGCTGGGACCCCTGTGAGGGTGAGGTGTCTGCAGCACCATCCCTCTGCGGTGCCACGGACCCAGCTGTGTCCTGAGGGAGCTCGCAGGGGGGCAGAGGCACCAGGTGGGACACGCTGGGATGGTGCTGGCAGAAGGACACACGGTGCAGCACAGATGTGGCCAGCTGTCTTTTATGAGTTCAGAGATGGACGAACAGCATCTTGCAAGTTCACTGTGGACATGCTGAACCAGTGGCTGCTCAGGCTTTGCAGCCTGAGAAAGGAGCTTCCACCAGGGCTGAGCACAGCAGAGCATCAAACCTGACTTCAGAATGTGAGCTTGCAACCTGCTCTGCTTCAACAACTCAGTGACCAGCTGCGTTGTAAGCTCATTGTGCAGGGCAGGGACCATCTCTTTTGTTCTCTGCTTTTTTCCTTACTTTGTCACATGGAGATACTAATGCTTTTATTAAAACATAGCACCAGATTGGTGTAACGTATTATTTTTTTACTAAAGCTAATGGAATTGATGTGTGTCAGGCACAGAATGCTGCAAATACATTCATTTCCATGTGTATAAAAAGAAACCAGTTGCTGTTTTGTAAAATAATTTATCTTTTGCATTTTTGAAACACGAATTAATATATTATAATGCCATATTAGCCATTAAGCTGATTGGGACAAGTTTAGTAAGATTGATCTTGCATTCTGATGCTGTGTACTCTGCTGGCTGAATTAGAAACAACTATAACGAACCTTCAGATTTGCTATTCATTTTGCAAATTCAGGAAAAAGAGAAGACTGCAATACTAGCTACATCTAAACTTCATCAATCCCTCTGGACCCATTAAGAATGAATAGTTTCAGACTTTTCTCCATATTCCCATTTTTCTCCGTGCACTTTTTCCACGCTGCAGGAGAGATCAGATTCACAATGCCAGAGAGGGGGAGGGAGGCTCTCTGTAGGTTTCAGGATTGAGAAATAAATACCAGAAAGACAATATCCAATATCAGAGATCATAAACCAGATAGAATATAATTTTTATTTATTTTTTTAAAATCACATTACTCTGCATTTCTGAGATCTGATTTGGGCAGGAGCTGAGCATTGGAGGGAGGGAACTTGGCTGGTTTTGCTGTGAGTAGCTCATAAGTCTGGAACTTTAAATCAGCACTTGGAAACACAAAACCACACTTGTGCAAAGTGCTCATCTCTGGTTTTAGGCGGTCATTACCTCTGAGAGGGTGCACAGACCGTGTGTAGGAGTTTCCCTCTGCCAAGAGAATATTTTGAGATGTCTGGTTTTTGACATCCTGTTTTTCTTTGCATGCTCCAACTCCTTGGCTCCACTTCCTGACAAAACAGTTCTGTCAGGATTTTGCAATTTTTTTAATTCAAGGGATCAGTAACAAGGGTGAAATCCTGCTTAAAAAATAGTAGAGAAGCCTTTCTATGTTTTGTTGCATTTTTTTTAGCAACTATTAGTTGTCATTTTTAAATAAATATTTTAAATACAAATGTAAATAAAAGGTAAACTCACAGGTGCATATTGTCTTGGCTGCCTCCTAGCATTGCTCAGAGTTAGGAAAGAGCTCTCAGGATTAATCAGACACACAGGACCAAGGTGGTCCCTTGTGCATCACCCACCTCTCCCTGGCAGCCACCACACACTTCCCAAATACTGCAAGCACCCCGATACTTTTAGCCCAGCAGCAACCTCTTTGCTCCTTAAAAGCAGATGCCTGCTGCCATTTCCCCCTTGCATTTACTCCAGCACAAGGAAGGGGGGGGTGAGAAATAGCTCTGTAGAGTTGGTCTGAAGGCAGTGCTGAAGAAGTGAGGTTACTTTCCACTGCTGCTGGCAGGCACCTTTTCCTTCAGCTTCTCTTCCCCCCAGCACCATGAACATCTGTTTCTTTGTGTCTCTTGTAATAGGTTTTAAATCCACTCAAATAATGTTGCAGTTTTAAAACCCACTACATTTCATCTCAGCCTCACACAGGATGAGAGGGCAGGGCCTGTTGCTACCTCTGGCAGGCAGCTGAAGGACGCTGGGGCCTAGGTCTTTGCAGGAAGGCATCTCTAAAAAAGACTGTTGGCTGAAATGGGATCTTAAAAGGAAGCACATCAGGGTGTTTGCTGCTGCTGACATTCCCATGGGAGCTATTTGGATGGGATGGCCCCTCTGTGCCTGCCCCAGTCCCTGCTCAGGGGATGATGGAGGGAAGTTGGCTGATGCAACCCCGGGCTGTGAGCAACGTGCCCTGGGGTGATGTTGAAATGCAAAGTCATCTCTGTGCTCAAAAGATTCTGGTTTGTTGCAGCTGGCTCATTATGGCTGGGGCTATGGACAACCAGTGCAGGGTCATGATGTGCTGTCTGCTGCAATGCTTGTTGGCTGGAATTTGGGTTTTGTATGGAACACTTCATCCCAGCCCCATTTCTCTGCTGTGTTTTAACAACATGACACTTTACATGCATCTGCCTCCTGTGACAGAGATTTGCAGGGCTCTCTGGATTTACTTTCAGTAGTTTTTGATTCTGAGTCTAGGTTCCATAGTCCTTCAGACGATCCCAGAAGGTTAGTTTAGTGCCCATTTCCCATATTTATTTGTAGTTTTGAGTTAATTTTTTTATATATTTCTTCCCTTATTTTCTTTATTTTCATAATTTCCATAAGGTGATAGTGGAAACTTAATTTCTTTGTTCTCATTTCAGGCTTCTTGTGTCTTTTTAAACTTCACCAGAGAAGATATTGACAACACAAAGCAACACAACCTAAGACATTCACATCAACAATGTCTTAAAACCAAAATTTTTCATTTAGCACAGAATCACAGAATGTTAGGGGTAGGAGGAACTTACGAAGATCATCAAGTCCAACCCCCTTGCCAGAGCAGGACCAAAAAACTAGAGCAAATCACTCAGAAAGGCATCCAGACAGGTCTTGAAAGTCTCCAGCAAAGGAGACTCCACAGCCTCTCTGGGCAGCCTGTCCCAGGGCTCTGTCACTCTCACAGTAAAGAAGTTTTTTCTGATGTTTATGTGGAACCTCCTATGCTCCAGTTTGCACCCATTGCCCCTTGTCCTATCACTGGACATCACTGAAAAAAGCCTGGCTCTGTCCTCCTGACACTCACCCTTAACATATTTGTAAACATTGATGAGGTCACCCCTCAGTCTCCTCCAAGCTAAAGAGACCCAGCTCCCTCAGCCTTTCCTCATAAGGGAGATGTTCCACTCCCTTAACCATCTTTCTGGCTCTGCCCTGGACTCTTTCAAGCAGTTCCCTGTCCTGGAACTGAGGGGCCCAGAACTGGACACAATATTCCAGATGCAGAGCTGTTCAGCCTGGAGAAGAGGAGGCTCCAGCAAGGCCTCATAGTGGCCTTTCAATACCTGAAGGGGCTACAGAAAGGATGGGGAGGGGCTTTTTACAAGGACTTGTAGTGAGAGGACGGGGTAATAGGTAGATTTAGATTGGACATTAGGAATAAATTCTTTTCTGTGAGGGTGGTGAGACACTGGCACAGGTTGCCCAGGGCATCTGTGGATGTCCCTTTGGTGGAAATGTTCAAAGCCAAATTGGCTGGGACTTTGAGCAACCTGGTCTAGCGGGAGGTGTCCCTGCCCATGCAGTGGGAGTTGGAACTAGATGATCTTTGGGGCCCCTTCCAACCCAAACCATTCTGTGTTTCTATCTTTTTCAGAAACAGTGAGATCCAAAGCACCCACGTGTCACACAAACCCAACATTTTCTCTGGCTTCAACAGTACTCAGTGAAGTCTGGGGTGAACAGAAACAAGAGGGAGAAGCACTGTGCTCCTCAGTGCTAATCCTGATGTGATCAGAAGGAGCTTTGAACACTAATTGTTCAAAGACAGGTTTGATTTTACTTTTTCATGTTGTAGCAAACTATTCTGCAGTCATGGATTTATCGGCTTTTGAAAATAATTTTTGTTTCAATTGTGTTTAACCAGTCTAATCCCTCTTAAAGTATTTGATTTTGTACAGCAGATACTTAGGTTTATATATGACCAGCACTTATTGATGGCAAAAGGCAGGGAAAATGAAGACTAGAGTAGCACAATACACAGTAAAATCCAAACAAATCTGGAAAAAAAAGGATGAGAGAGATGTAGTGCAGGTAAAAATGGGGATTTAAGAGCTGTGTGACAAATCAGTTGTATGGAAAACTCGGAGAAAGGGGATTTGGGGGCTGGACCAGTACTGTTTTTATTAAAAACAGTGCCCTTCTCCTCAGCACGGGGCTGCCAGCTGCACAGGGCTCTCCTGTGAGCTGAGAGGTCACCAAGTCCCCTAGGTGGGGATATAGCTCTGCAGTCTTCTGCTACCTCTGGTTTGTTCTGCACTCTCAGGGGACTGGCTGACAAAACTGACAATAAGAACGTTTTGCCTTTGGAAGGGTCTCATCACGTTGGTAAATGCCACCCAATCTAATAATCTAGTGTTGTGTTGTTTTCCCCTAGTAGTAGAGTGAAATGCAACCAGATTATTTGAAAACTTGTGTTTGCTGATTTGGTAGCTGTTACTTTCTGGATTTTGCTAATGTGTGCTTAAATTACTGTCTTTCGTATCCCATAAAATGCTTCTGCAGAAACACAGACTGGTTTATTTTGGAAATCTGGCCGTGCAGCTTGTGTGCCAAATGTCTTTGAGTGGACAAGCTCTCCCAGCTGAGAAGTCTTAATAGAAGAGCAGAGAGTAAGTCCACAAACCTAATTTTCACTATAAATTTTTTATTTCTGTGTGTGTCCACAATCTGGGACTGCCCATCAAGAGTTCTTTGTGGTATCACACCTGGGCTTTCAGAGCCTGTAACTGGAGAAAAGCCAGCTGTGTCCTTGTCTCACTTCTAAAGATAAAAAGATGATCATTGAACAGCCACAGGAGATTGCTGTTAAATATTGCAGTTTGTACCTGCAGTGCATATTCCTATGAATACATGTTCCTTGGTTGCAGGGGGTGACTTTTCCATGCAGGTGTTTAGCTATCAGCATCATGCCTAGGGAGTGCAGGACTTTTTAATGTGAAATGATTGTTCCATATTGGAAAATATCATGGTAAGTCATTGTTGTGAAAGAGTTGGTTACGTACCTGAACAAGAAGAAAGGCTATTTCTTGTGATAGGTATCAGAGCCATACTCTCTCAAACACCATGGTGAGCAGGCACAGGCTGCTGAGGGAATTTTTTGGTCCCAAGCTGCAGGTGGAGGAGCTTCATGAGGTAGGAAGCTGCTGTGCTGGTGTCATCAGGGCACCCCCTGAGCTGTCAAAGCCTTCTCTGTTCGTGCCTCCCACCCCTGCTCTAGGTTGCACTCACACATTGCTATGGAAAATGGCTCTTTTTCTTGCTTTTTCCAGATATCACTCACGTATTGTAGCTTCCCTTTGGAAGAAGGATCTTTCTTTTTGTCATTTGATATTAATTACTTACACAGCTACATGAAAATTGATCCCAAGCTCTTAAAAAAGACATCTGTCCAACCTGTGTACCCGTCAGCCCTTGCTGCTCATTCCAGACATGGTTATCATAGAATGATGATTTGGATTGGGAGGAACATTTAAAGGTCCTCTAGTCCACCCCCCCTGCAGTGACCAGGGACATCTTCAACTAGATGAGGTTGCTCAGACCCCCGTCAAACCTATTCTTGAATGTTTCCAGGAATGGGCCATCTTGACACCTGTCTGGGCCACCTGGGCCAGTGTTTTCCCACCCTCATTGTAAAAAGTTTATTCCTTATATCTAGTCTGAATTTACCCTCTTCTACTTTAAAACCTTTACCTCTTGTCCTATTGCCTCAGGCCCAGCTAGAAAGTTTGTCCCCATCTTTCTAGTAAGTCCCCTTTAAGTACAGAAAGACTGCGACAAGGCCTCCCCAGAGCAGCATCTCCTCCAGGCTGAACAGCCCCAACTCTCTCAGCCTGTCTTCAGAGAATTGGTGCTCCAGCCCTTTGATCATCTTCGTGGTCCTCTTTTGGACTCCCTACAGCTCCATGTACGTCCTGTGTTAGGGGCTCCAGAACTGGATGCAAATCCCGCCTCTGACCTGCTGGCCATGCTTCTTTTTATGCAGCCTAGGACACAGTTGGCCCTCTGGGCTGCAAACAGTCGAGCTTCTCATCAACCAACACCCCAAGTCCTCTTCAGGGCTGTTCTCAATTCCTGTCGAATTTCTGCAGAAAGGCAGCACTTGAGGAGCTCTCTGAACCCTTCTGAAAGGAGCCAAGAGTGCAGCAGGGTCTCGCAGGAAATATCCCATGTGAGGTTTCTCAGAGGTGTCCCAGTTTGCTTGGCAGGGCTTATCAGTCTTGGTATTTTATCACAGCCAAAGGTAATAGTTGGTTCTAGCATTCATGTGCCTGTTTCATCCAGCAGCACAGAAAGATCTTTCATGTGCTTTAAAAGAAAAAAAACAGACCATAACATCTATGAAGGACAAATGAAGGCAGCTTCTTCTCTCAACCTGCCTCTCCCTGCAATGCTGTGCTTGCTCTCAATGTGCTCCCTGCTGAGTGAGCAGCAGCCCCAACCCTCACCAGTGAAAAAAGGGATGAGTCTTCTCTTCATTTAGATCTCCTCTCTGAAGATGCCTCCTCCCTAGCACAGCTGTTAAAACTGCATTTTCATAACAGACGAGCAGCAGCCTCAGGTAGCTGGCATGGGGCCCTCCTCCCTCTCCATGCATCTCCCCCAGGACTGCAGAGATGTTTGACCTCATGAGCCCAGAGCTGCATCCGCTTTTAAGCTGCCTGGGGCAGCAACTGCTGGGCTAGAGATGTTGTGGGGTCAGAGGTAAATGCTGCAGCCTGATGACTGTGTGCCTGCCTGCTGAGGCAATGCAACTGTCTGTGTGTGCCCTTTGCTGCTCTGAGCAGCTGTGAAACTGTGAAACACTGTCACTCAGGTCAATGTTCCCTGCAGCTCCAGGTGCCTGGCTGGACAACATACACCTGGGCAGGCAGTGCTGTTAAACGGGTGGTGACCTGACCTGCTGCTCTGTCCTGTGTCATGTGCTGTGCCCAAACTCCCTGTGCAATGATGGAATCGCACATTTTAAGTTAAGTTAAATAGAGTTTTTAAGGTGCAGAGCATCTTGCCTGTGACTAGATGTGAGGGACCAGCCCTCCGGACCTACTCTGGGAAATGGTATCTAAACCTCATTGTAGCCCTGCTCATATGCATCCCAAAAGGCCTGCCTGGGAGGATGGAGACTGCAGTAATGGCCTGCATAGATGAGATAACAACAAAGATTGAGATAATGATGGGGCAGAGGGGGCAGGTCCACTCCAGCTGCTCACACATGTATGGCTCAATCGTGTACTTGTTGTGAAATCAAGATTCTAGGCCTATAAAATAGGGGGGCTGCAATGGTGGGCTTTGGGAGTTTCATCAACACTGACCAGCGACGTCGACCCTCCCCCGTTGGCTGGACCAAGGATGCTGGAACCAGGACTGGTAATTTTCCTGTCCTCTTTGTTTCTCTCTTTCTTCACCCACCCCCC
>NW_009951789.1:0-7369 GCF_000747805.2 Chaetura pelagica | reverse complement strand
TTTCTTCTCATCCCCTTTTCCTTACTTAATACATATATGCGGGTGGTTTTTTTTAGGTTGCTCAGTATTAACCCCTACTAGTGTAATAAATGTGTTATTTGTTATAAGCAGACCTTGTGTGTCGCTGCACCTTAATCTTACCAAGGGGTATCGGACAGTCGAGCTTTTACTCGGACCGTCATACATTCACTCTCTGTGGGGAAAGACCAGGACTTAGAGAAGGATTTTGAGCCCAGCCACACCTCTGCTCCTCTCTGAAGGAAGTCTAGAAAGCAAAGAGGTTCACTTCTCATCTCCCTGGGCTGCCCAGTCTGAGTTATGACACGTACAGGACTGGATCCAACTGCACCTGGCTCCTCTATTGCAGCAGGAGCTTAGAAAGCAAGGGGGTCCAGTTCTAACCTTCCTGGGTTATTAAATCCTGGCCGTGTCACTAGACAAGGAGCTGGTCTCTGTTGGGGTATGTAGCATCATGACTCTGCAACATGGAGACTTTGCTGTGCGGCTCCCCTGAGGCCTGAAGAGATGCTGAGCTAATTTTGGAAGCACAGGGAGGTGAAGGAGCAGCATCAGTAGGTGGTAAAGCAGTGACAGCATCCTCAGTCTGTCTTGCCTTCTGACAATGAAATAGGCAATGCCAAGTTTTGTGATTATTTTGGATCTCCTCTTATTCTCCTGGAGTCCCAAGGTGTCAGCTGGACTAACAGAATCACAGACTCATAGAATGCTTTGGGTTGGAAGGGAGCTTAAAGATCACCTAGTTCCGACTCCCCTGCATGGACAGGGTCACCTCCCACTAGACCAGGTTGCTCAGAGCCCCATCAACCTGGCCTTGAACACTTAGATAAAAGGGGCCAGTGTTCCCCTGGCCTCTGAGGACAAGCTGCACAGCATAGCTCCCATCTACATGGTTAGATGCTTTCCCTGCCCAAAATTGGGTGATCTGGGTCCTGCTGCTTGCCAGGGAGGTCTCTGGCCTTTGTGCACATTTTAAATGACATGATGGGGAAACAGCACCTGCAGCTGACAGTGTCTTCATGCCCCCATTTCCCTGCACTACTCTCCCAGAGCTGCCTTGAACAGGAGTGAGACCCAAATGGTCCCTCTCATCTTTTTTTGGCACCCGAGCTTCTGCCATGTGTTTGGAATTAGGAAAAAAATAAATTAGACAAAGAAATTAAGCAAAAAAACAAACAAACAAAAGCCCAAAACAAAACACAACAAAAAAACCCCCAACAAACCCAAGAGCTGAACTTTGCTTTTGAGTTTCAAAACCCAGGCTTTGTAGCTTTACATGCACTGGAGATGATCTCTAATGAAATGCTCAGCTGCAGAGAGTTGCTGGAGTGTGACAGACCTGGCTGCATCTCCAAGCCAGGTTTTGCCAGCTGCTGGCACTTGCTTCTGTGCCTCCATCTCCTGGTCATGAGCACTTCCACAGCTTCCCTAGACAACCTGTTCCAGCGTCTCACCACCCTCACAGTAAAGAATTTCTCCCTAAATATCAACCTTAATCTCCCCTCTTCCAGTTTAAAGCCATTTCCTCCTGTCCTCTCACTACAGGCCCTTGTAACAAGCCCCTCCCCAGCTTTCCTGTAGCCCCTTCAGGTACTGGAAGGTGCTATAAGTTCTTCGTGGAGCCTTCTCTTCTCCAGGCTGCATTTTGCCCTGCATCTTGCCCTGGAGGTTTTGTTTCCATACTTAGGCTGAGACTGGTGTTTGAATGAGCCACTTGAAAGCTAGAAAAGGTGTGTTTGTGCAATGCACTTTGTTGGTTTGTTGGGTTTGTTTGTTTTGGGTTATTTGTTTGTTTGCTTTTTTAGGGTAGGTGTGAAATGGCTATGAAGGGAGCAGGGTGGAAGGGCAGTAGGTTCAGGGGTGGCAGCTTGGGGAACACTGTGTCCTGCTACTCATCTTCTAATGAAGTAAACTTGCTTTTTTTTCCCTGTCAGAACTGGGCAAAAATGAGCATGCTGGTAGTGTTGCTGTCACGGGGGTCTCACTCTGCAATGTTTCAGCTGCTTTGATCCTGGCAGGATCTGGTCTGGAGCTGAGTCACCTATTTATTCACCCCAGTTCATCTAGGTAGGTATCTTCAGTCCTGTTATACAGACGTGATTTTCCAGCTGTCATCTTGTAGGAAAAAAGAAGTTTTCAGGGCAACCAGCTCAGTCAGGCTTCATAAATTCTTGTCATTTCATGGGAAAAAACCGTATCTGTTCAAAAAAGTGGAAAGCCCTGAAGCATAAGGAGATGTGTGGAAGTGGAGCACTGGTCCATCACCTCCAGGCCTCCTGGGGATGGATGTGGGTGCTGCAAAATTTGTAAATGGATCTAGTTAAAATGTTTCCTGAATAATCATACTGAAAGCATTTAAGAGTACCCACGTGAAGGTGAGTATGTTGTAGGAAGGAGCATGTGCCAGGGGCCAGAGCAGAGAGCAGGGAATGTTACCCCCAGGGTTACGTGGCCAGGAACACTGTCCTCCTGTGCACGTTGGAAGCCCAAGCCAGAGACAACTTATTCCTCTGCAAAGTGAGTGCTGGAAATACTTTAGCCTCTGCTTCATGTAGGTCCCAGAGATGTGGTGATCTGCCAAGTGATGTAGAAAGTTTCAGCAGGTAGACTTGACCCTGATGCAGTACCAGAAACAGTGAGAAGTGCCTGTCCCCTGGGGTCACTACGTGGCCTGCCAGCACTTTGGCACTGCAGAGCTTGAGGCCAGAAGGGGCTGTGTGTGGGGTGCTTCACCTGGGTCACATCAGGTACCTGGCATGAGAGAATACTATAACATTAATTAGCTTTGTTCATCAATAGATCAGAAATTAATTCTATCTCCTTTCCTAATTGGTCATTTGAGGGTGGATTAGCCATACACCAAAATGTTTCCTGGTCTTAAAAAATAAGCAGATGCTTAATTAGAAAATTTGACAATTATTTGCCAAATATTGCACATTTTATCAGTGTTTATTAATAGGAAAAGTTTGCCCCTATGTTATTGACACGTCAACAGTAAATCTATCTTTGGTTACTGTTTTTCTCCCCATCATAATTATTAAAAAAAAGATTTATCAGCACTGTAGAGGTAAAAATATCAGTATATTTGGGTCACAACATTTGATTGGAAGTGACACATCACTCGTTATTTGCCTCATTATTGAAATCTGTCCATTTAGTTTGACTTCAGTGCATGGGAATGTCAGGGGCCAAGTCCAGCATGAGCCAGATTCCCACCTCCATTTTAGCCATAAAAGCAATGATTTTTTTTCAGTCCCTGTAAGATCACACAGGGATTGTGCAAGGGGCAGGAAGAGGCATCAAGCATTATGAAAACCTCAATGTCTACAGTGTAATAATGCATTAGCAGCTCATCAAAGCTAGTTAATCACTAAATCACTTCAAATTTAAATTTGTTATTTCACTGTTGACTGCTGGTGATTGATGTTGGTAAAGACCCTGCTGAGGCAGAAGGTTGGGCAGTGGTGTTGGTGGCCCACCCTAATTCCAGCATCATGAGGTAAGGCTCTGCTGACTCTGCTGCTCTCACTGCCTTCCTTATTAGGGCAGGCTGAAGGTTTAGTTTCTACTTGGACTGCCTCAGACAAATCAGATCATCACTGAACTGGAAGACTGCAAAATACTTGCTGGTAAGGCTTCTGCTGATCAAAACTCCAGGAAATAGGTGAAAGAGGAGGGAGGACAGCCTGCAGATCCTGAATGGCTCAGGTCACCTCTGGCCCTGGTCAAATTCTCACAGAAAAGGAGGAGACAGTGACTGATTTGGTGAGCCTGGTTGTACTCCATGGGGCTTTGCTCCTGCCCAAGAGCAGAGCATGTGGCTTTGGGGAGGGCTACCCAAGGGCATCCCCAGTGTCTACAGGGAGGGCAAGGAGCTGCAGCCAGGGTCTGCACAGATGTTCAGAGCTGGAGGACAAACAGGCAACAAGCAGAAGCTTAAATATGAGGGGTTCAGTTAGGAGAAGGTTCTTCCTCATGAGGACACCCACCCAGCCACTCAGGGAGGCTCTGCAACCTCCCTCATTGAAAGCTTTCAAGATTCAACTGAGTGAAGCTCTGAGCAGTTGGGACTGATCTTGGAACTGATTCAAGCTTCCAGCCTGAATTTTCCTCTCATGCTATGGAAAAGCCTGTGGCTACCAGGGGAAATGAAGATGGGCAGGGAAGTATCAAGTAGGAGTAGACAATTTACTGTAGCTCCTCATTTGGCAGTGTTGTGATCATTCTTGAGCTGTGATGGTTTTGGTAATGATTTAACACTGGGACAGTTTGGAGGTGAGTCACAGATTTTCATTAAATCTTCTACTTCATTAGTATTGGGAAAAGTACCTTTGTTGTGAGACTCTTAATAAACTCATTTACTTAGTTTAACAAGTGAAGATTGAGAATCAGCTTTGATCCCTGCAGTTATTTATTTGAGGAGCATATTTCACTGTAGACTTTCCAGTGTATCAACTAAGGTCACAGCAAAATACAGTGGCCGAAGTCAAAGCTAGATAGATTCAGTAGAGAGGTCATTATTCATCATTAATAAATTATTTACATAAGATTTTAGGAAAAAAATTACTGCAGGTCATGACCAGCCCTCTACCATGGGCCATCTTTAAATCAAGTATATATATATGTATGTCACAGAATCCTAGGGGTTGGAAGGGACCTCGAAAGATCATCTAGTCCAACCCCCCTGCCAGAGCAGGGTCACCCAGAGTACATCACACAGGAACATGTCCAGGTGGGTTTTGAATATCTCCAGAAAAGGAGACTCCACAATCTCTCTGGGCAGCCTGTCCCAGGGCTCTGTCACCCTCACAGTAGTTTTTTTCTGATCTTTACGTGGAACCTCCTATGCTCCAGTTTGCACCCATTGCCCCTTGTCCTATCACCAGACATCACTGAAAAAAGCCTGGCTCCATCCTCCTGACACTCACCCTTTACATATTTGTAAACACTGATGAGGTCACCCTTCAGTCTCCTCTTCTCCAAGCTAAAGAGACCCAGCTCCCTCAGCCTTTCCTCATCAGGGAGATGTTCCACCCCCTTCATCACCTTCTGGCTGTGCACTGGACTCTTTTGAGCAGTTCCCTGTCCTTCTTGAACTGAGGGGCCCAGAACTGAACACAATACTCCAGATGCGGCCTCACCAAGGCAGAATAGAGGGGGAGGAGAACCTCTCTTGACCTACTAACCACACCCTTTCTAATGCACCCCAGGACGCCATATGTACCCCAGGATGCCATATATATATACACACACAGATATGATGTACCTCAAAAGGGAGTGTGTTTGGGTAAGTCCTGTGCCCCATTTGATGCAAGCTGAGGTGGTTGAATTGGTGAACCTGAGCAGCAAGTGCTGTCCTGATCCCTTGCACTGGTGTGACCCAGGGAAGGCACACAAGGCTGTGCTGAGGAGCCTGACACAAAATCATAGAATCATAAAATGGTTTGGGTTGGAATATACATTAAAGATAATCTAATTCCAACCCCTCTGCATGGGCAGGGACACCTCCTGTTAGATGAGGTTGCTCAGCACCTCATCCAACCTGGTCTTGAAGACCTCCAGGGAGGGGGCATCAACAACCTCCCTGGGCAGCCTATTCCAGCATCTCACCACCCTCACAGGAAAGAGGGTTGAACTTGCTGATCTGCAGAGGTCCCTTCTAACCCAAACCATTCTATTATTCTATTTGAAGAGCATTTACCTGTTCTGTGAGTTGTTTGTTTGGTTTGGGGTTCATTTGTTTGTTTTGTTTTCCCCAGAAAAAAAAAAACAAACAACAAACTTTAAATTTTTAACGTTTCTGACTTCCAATATGAAACTGGATGTAGAGAGACACTGCCTAGTTTTATATCACTGAATGGCTTTTTTCTCCCAGGTCCTACAATTTTCTTGCTGCAGAGGAAGCAATTGCAGTGAAGGGTCGTGGTTTCACACACAGCGAGTGGCTCTGTCTCCACTGTTGGTGTTGAAGAAGTGTATGACTACTTTTAGCATTTCTTCATCTAATAAAACTGGACTTGCCTTAACTATTTAACAGAACTTCTCCTATTTTTAAAATTACAGCTAGATATTAAAATTCCAATCTAGAACTTGCTGACAGAGTTGTTAGTTGCATTGTAAAAGGTACACAGCAACCCACACTCACTTTTTACTGCTTTAGGACGATGGTAGTCCATTAAAAATAGAAGAAATTGCATATAGACAAATTTCACTGGTGTGGTCTTAGATTTTAAAGGTGATTCCTAACGCATATCCCTCCTGAAGTGAAACACATACCTGTAGAATTTCTTCTAAAGCAATTCACATAAACCTGATTTCCCAGTTTCTTACAGGAGTTCTGTATTGCTACCAACTCAGTTTGAGAGTGAAGTGTAATAACAACCTTAATGGCCAAGGAACTATATTAAGTAGGCATTGCAACACATAATATATTCTGAAATCATACACGGAAGAGTCTGCAGTGGGGTATTTCATAACATTCTAAATCAGAATTGAAGGTGTTCTGGACAAGAAAGGCTTTATTAGAATATGTTAGTGGTTGGACTGGGTGATCTTAAAGGTCTTTTCCAACCAGGAGCATTCTGTGATTCTGTGAATATAAACAAGAAGGTTGAATGCTCATGTGCAGGGAATGATCCTCCACCTCCTGCAGCTTGGGTCCAGCAGGCACTGCCACTGCTGCCTGTGCAGAAGCTCCTTTCTTGTGCCCAGTGGGTCCAAGTGAGCAAGATGCAACTTGCTACATGTGGTTCCTGGTGAATAGGGGTACACTGTAGGATGGGAAGCTCTGCCCAGGCTTGTATTGGGCACCAGTAAGCCTCTCCCTGGCTGGATCTGCCTGGAGCTTCTCAAGGGCATGAAGAGTGTTGCCAGGCACTGCAAGGGCTTCCCAGAAAAGTAACAGTTGCTGAAAAAATGCTAAATGTGCTTGAGGTCTGAACCTGTTGTTGATGTGCCCATGTAATGTTTTCTGGCTGTGAAGAGAATCTCTGGCAGCCACAGGAGAGGGGCCAACAGCTGATGTCTTCTCCTTCTGTGCTGACATTCAGAGAAGAGTGAACGTCTCCGTGAGTACTGGTTGGAAGCTTGGATTTGGACTCCAGGCTGCCTGGGACCATTTCTTCTAGAACAAGACAGTCTGTAAAAACAATTATTCAGATGTATTTGCATATCTGTACAGAGCACTCACACACATGCTCCACACTGAAATTAAAACAACAAAAAAAAGATAAAAAGGAAAAGATTAAAACGTTTTGGTCTTACTTGTCCAAGGCTCATGTCAGCTCCCTGTGCTGAGTCCTATGCCCACACATGCTGACGCCAGCCAGGAAGAACTCTACCCCCATGTAGA
>NW_009951788.1:349578-359737 GCF_000747805.2 Chaetura pelagica | reverse complement strand
TTAATTAATGGTCTAATAGAGGGGTTTTTTATTGTTGCTAATTATTCAACACGTCACCTTTCCAGAACATTTGGGTGTATACATTTGTTTTGCAAATTTATAGTTTTGCAAAATGTCTAGAGTCTTAAGCAGATAGTCAGAAGGAAACTCTGTTAACCTAAACACAGACATTTTAGAGAATTCAGGAGACATTTATAACACTTGGAAAACAATTTAGGTTTTGAAATCGGGCTAAAACTCACATGAAGGTAACACTTCAACAGGGTTGTATCAATGATTTGTAGCAACTTCTTTTTTGATTTGATCGTGGGTGTTCCTTCCATGAGAGGAGAGGTGCTGGACTGATGGTCAGAATCATTTAACTTCTTCACCAGCTGACTCCTTTTCTGCAGGACACCAAATGAAATTTCAACAGGAAAAGGTCATGGAACTCTCCATCCCAAGTCAGGAAATACGACCCACCAAATAAAAAAACTAAATGAAACCATTTAATAAATTGATTTAATTAATGGTCTAATAGAGGGGTTTTTTACTGTTGCTAATTATTCAACACATCACCTTTCCAACAACATTTTGGGTGTATACATTTGTTTTGCAAATTTGTAGTTTTGCAAAATGTCCAGAGTCTTAAGCAGATAGTCAGAAGGAAACTCTGTTAACCTAAACACAGACATTTTAGAGAATTCAGGAGACATTTATAACACTTGGAAAACAATTTAGGTTTTGAAATCCTAGGCCCAAGCACTATCCCCCCTCAGACACAAGCCTCCTTTTAATCTAGTAAGAATGGTAGCAGAACAATTCAGATACCAACTACAACAAAATCCAGGGAACAGGAAGTTACAGTACCCACTACCTCCTGTTCCACCTTTTAATGAATGCTTTTGACCCGTCTCCTGAATAGGGTGCCCTTCATAATAGTCACCAAAGAAAAGATCAAGAGCATGAGTCCTCTTTAATAGAAATAAAACACTGGACTCATACTCAGATCTGGACCATACATAAATTTTGCCTAATCCTCACAAAATTCTCAAGTAATGTCTCCCACATACCTGTGGGGCACCTCACATCTCCCAGTAACCCTACTTTCTCAAGACGTATTGTCATAGTTTCCAACCATGAAGACATCCCATTAAGACTAGCATGTCAGAGCTGGAGTAGCTGTACTACTTTCTGCACAAAGCTAAATAAAGTATGCTAAAACTGGATAACCCTGCTCTAAAAACAGATGTAGGAGCACTCACTTGAGTTAGGTAGTCTATCAGAGCTAAATGTGCCTTCTCCAGCTCTGCCCCAGAGAGCCCTGGCAGGGGGTTGGGATACTGTAGCTGTTTCCTGTAATCTGTGGGCAGGAGGTCAGGATACAGACCCATCACATGAGTGGGATCTAAGCAGAAAATAACTAGCATTAGTAAACATTCATAACATTTTTTTTGCAAAACTCTTAAATGTGTGTAACCTTTGAGCAAGCTTAGCTTTCCAACAGAGCTGTTTGTGGTCAACTTGCATGTCCACAACGTTCCAAATAACGGAATTTGCGTATTACAGAAAATAAGCTAAGACAAGGCAAAAGAAGCAAGAGAAATGCTGTTTCCAAGTCCAAGCACAAGTTCTAACTGGTGCAATTGGCACTCCTAGAGGACAAGCCATTATTATAAACCTCTTACTGCTCTTCTTGCAGAAACCCACCATTAACAACTTGGACAGTGGGACAGGATTTCTAGGAACAAGCAGTGCTTTAAAAGAAGTTTTATTTTTTACTTTTGAAACATTAATAGGATTATCTGTAACTAGTGAACACCTGTTTTCAGGGAGTTTAAGCAAGTTCAAAATTACTGCTCTCAAATTTAAGTTCAAAGGATTTTGAGTTGTCAGTCCTTCTCTTTCACTGTAATTTTCCAAAGTCAATATGATGTTTAGTGTCATCGAAACAAGTAGAAGTTCTAGGTTTAAGTGCACAAGGAACATCCTGTCACTAACAAAAGTCTTAAGCAGTATTCTATGGCACAGTCCAACCTCCAGGTGTCCTTCAAATAATCCTAGTACAAATCAGAGGAATAGCATCAGAGACTATTTTGACTTCCCAAACCACTTAAAAGTTTCCTGGCTTCAGCAGCTTGGTCCATTAACAGGAAATGGGGTGGGACCTCAGCTTGGTCCATGTTCAAGGAGTCAGCAAATCAACAGATGGTCCTTACTTTTCATTCCAAGCTACAAGCAGGCATTTGGCAGCTGCTGAAACCCTCAGCTTCAAGGGTTACATGCTATACATGCTGTAAAATTGCCTACAATACAAATATATTCTGTACAAAGGGCAAATTCACAATTTAACTCACTTCCTGAAGTTCATTAAGTACTATAATCAGTTTCACAAAAAAGCTAAGAAGCTGCTTAGGCTATTTGCCATTCAAAAGGGACTGGTCTGCACAAGACACTACTGTTCCAAAACAAAAATGAAACAGAAAAGAAACAACCCACATAATAGTCTGTGAGCTTCATTTCATGCCTCCTAACCTAGGTATCTCAACACCAATGCAAGCATTTACCTGTTCCAAGCTTGGCAAAGACTTGCATGGATTCATCAAAGCGCTTCTGACAGAAGAGGTTGAAGGCAAAGAGGTTCTTTATGTGGTGAATTTGTTGTCGCTTCTCACTATCTGAATCATCCTTCATTTCCTACACTCATACAAATTAACAATTGTTAGAAAACCTTAGGCCTCATAAATGAGAAGGAAACACTCTACAAAAATAACCACAGTGTTATCCTAGGGAGAGAGTAAGAAGAAAATCTTCCAAACGAACACTTCTGATGGTGATTCTCAGATGTTATGCTTATTGCATCACTGAGATAACCTGGAAGGTTTGAAAAGCTACCTCTGGTATCACAGAGTGATAGAGAGTGAAAAGTACTCCTTCTTTGCTCATTTGCCTTTTCAATTTTTTTTCTAGTTAGCAAAGCAAAATGCAATTCATTAATTTTAATATGGTTCTGGGATTTTCTGGAACAAGAAGAGCAATATAATTAAACATACTGCATCAGCATCTCTAGGAAATTATCTTTCAGGAGCAGTATGGAGGGCCACTACAAAAAACCCTGGTCATTTGAGAAAACAAAACACACACCTCCAAGCAAGACTGTGTGGACTCCGAAGTCCAACTGACCTCAAAGTTTAAAACAAAGTAACCAATTAAACAGCCCAGAGAGAAAATCTTTCACAAACAAGAGGGTATCTCAAAATCCAACCACAACAGAGAAGTGGGAGCACAAGACTAAAACCGAGGTTAAAAAAAAGCTAGAGTTTAGCAGTTTGTGCAAAGTGGATAATAGGGAGGATAAATTCCCCAGACAAGCTACCGTTGAGCAGAAGGCAAACACCCTTCTGTGCACTGTTGCACATGTGCATCCACTGCAACCCCAAACTTTTCTGAGTAACTTACCGCCAACTGCAAAGCCAACTCAAACTGCTTGTCCTGCAGAAGCTGCTGGATCTGTGTGGCTATAGACACTGGAATGAGCCTATTGTCATAGTTTCCAACCATGAAGACATCCCATTAAGACTAGCATGTCAGAGCTGGAGTAGCTGTACTACTTTCTGCACAAAGCTAAATAAAGTATGCTAAAACTGGATAACCCTGCTCTAAAAACAGATGTAGGAGCACTCACTTGAGTTAGGTAGTCTATCAGAGCTAAATGTGCCTTCTCCAGCTCTGCCCCAGAGAGCCCTGGCAGGGGGTTGGGATACTGTAGCTGTTTCCTGTAATCTGTGGGCAGGAGGTCAGGATACAGACCCATCACATGAGTGGGATCTAAGCAGAAAATAACTAGCATTAGTAAACATTCATAACATTTTTTTTGCAAAACTCTTAAATGTGTGTAACCTTTGAGCAAGCTTAGCTTTCCAACAGAGCTGTTTGTGGTCAACTTGCATGTCCACAACGTTCCAAATAACGGAATTTGCGTATTACAGAAAATAAGCTAAGACAAGGCAAAAGAAGCAAGAGAAATGCTGTTTCCAAGTCCAAGCACAAGTTCTAACTGGTGCAATTGGCACTCCTAGAGGACAAGCCATTATTATAAACCTCTTACTGCTCTTCTTGCAGAAACCCACCATTAACAACTTGGACAGTGGGACAGGATTTCTAGGAACAAGCAGTGCTTTAAAAGAAGTTTTATTTTTTACTTTTGAAACATTAATAGGATTATCTGTAACTAGTGAACACCTGTTTTCAGGGAGTTTAAGCAAGTTCAAAATTACTGCTCTCAAATTTAAGTTCAAAGGATTTTGAGTTGTCAGTCCTTCTCTTTCACTGTAATTTTCCAAAGTCAATATGATGTTTAGTGTCATCGAAACAAGTAGAAGTTCTAGGTTTAAGTGCACAAGGAACATCCTGTCACTAACAAAAGTCTTAAGCACTATGGCACAGTCCAACCTCCAGGTGTCCTTCAAATAATCCTAGTACAAATCAGAGGAATAGCATCAGAGACTATTTTGACTTCCCAAACCACTTAAAAGTTTCCTGGCTTCAGCAGCTTGGTCCATTAACAGGAAATGGGGTGGGACCTCAGCTTGGTCCATGTTCAAGGAGTCAGCAAATCAACAGATGGTCCTTACTTTTCATTCCAAGCTACAAGCAGGCATTTGGCAGCTGCTGAAACCCTCAGCTTCAAGGGTTACATGCTATACATGCTGTAAAATTGCCTACAATACAAATATATTCTGTACAAAGGGCAAATTCACAATTTAACTCACTTCCTGAAGTTCATTAAGTACTATAATCAGTTTCACAAAAAAGCTAAGAAGCTGCTTAGGCTATTTGCCATTCAAAAGGGACTGGTCTGCACAAGACACTACTGTTCCAAAACAAAAATGAAACAGAAAAGAAACAACCCACATAATAGTCTGTGAGCTTCATTTCATGCCTCCTAACCTAGGTATCTCAACACCAATGCAAGCATTTACCTGTTCCAAGCTTGGCAAAGACTTGCATGGATTCATCAAAGCGCTTCTGACAGAAGAGGTTGAAGGCAAAGAGGTTCTTTATGTGGTGAATTTGTTGTCGCTTCTCACTATCTGAATCATCCTTCATTTCCTACACTCATACAAATTAACAATTGTTAGAAAACCTTAGGCCTCATAAATGAGAAGGAAACACTCTACAAAAATAACCACAGTGTTATCCTAGGGAGAGAGTAAGAAGAAAATCTTCCAAACGAACACTTCTGATGGTGATTCTCAGATGTTATGCTTATTGCATCACTGAGATAACCTGGAAGGTTTGAAAAGCTACCTCTGGTATCACAGAGTGATAGAGAGTGAAAAGTACTCCTTCTTTGCTCATTTGCCTTTTCAATTTTTTTTCTAGTTAGCAAAGCAAAATGCAATTCATTAATTTTAATATGGTTCTGGGATTTTCTGGAACAAGAAGAGCAATATAATTAAACATACTGCATCAGCATCTCTAAGAAATTATCTTTCAGGAGCAGTATGGAGGGCCACTACAAAAAACCCTGGTCATTTGAGAAAACAAAACACACACCTCCAAGCAAGACTGTGTGGACTCCGAAGTCCAACTGACCTCAAAGTTTAAAACAAAGTAACCAATTAAACAGCCCAGAGAGAAAATCTTTCACAAACAAGAGGGTATCTCAAAATCCAACCACAACAGAGAAGTGGGAGCACAAGACTAAAACCGAGGTTAAAAAAAAGCTAGAGTTTAGCAGTTTGTGCAAAGTGGATAATAGGGAGGATAAATTCCCCAGACAAGCTACCGTTGAGCAGAAGGCAAACACCCTTCTGTGCACTGTTGCACATGTGCATCCACTGCAACCCCAAACTTTTCTGAGTAACTTACCGCCAACTGCAAAGCCAACTCAAACTGCTTGTCCTGCAGAAGCTGCTGGATCTGTGTGGCTATAGACACTGGAATGAGCCGCCAAACAAAGTGATTACTTGCCACATATATAATATTTGTGCTGTAAACAAGAAAAAAAAAGGTCAGTTATTAAGTTCTGGCACTAAGAAGAAATAGCATATCTGAAAAGAACAATCCTGGTTAATACACACGTGGATCAATGTATTCAGTAATTCCCAAAGACAGTCAATTTGTCATTTACTCCTTGATGTATAGCCTTGATAAAAAACAGCAGACCACATCAATACTACTACTTAAGCCCAGGGAGTTAGAAAAGCTTTTCCTCCCAGTTTTTCAGAGGTGGTACAATACCACCCACCCACCGAGCCCAACAAAAGCAATAATCAGCTGTACTCAATACCCTCCAGAAGTGATAAAGCGCGGTCTCTGCAGCTCAATACTCTGTACCAGAAGCCGGGGTTCAAAAGTGCGGATCTCCACATACCTTGGCAGAACAGCAATGATGTAGGGAGGTTGGTGTTCTGTTAGCAAAACAAGTGAAAAACACACCATCTCCCTTAGTATACAGTATCCCTTGAAACAAGCCACGACTTAAAGTAAGTCTTCTCTTCAGTTTGCTTCTCCCCTTGAAATGTGTCCTACCTTTTTGCTTATTAAAAACAAAACTCAATGCCCAATACTGACAGCAATTTCTTAATAGACTACTACCAGGCTTTCTGTTCATCCTTCAACATGAAGAGGTTCTGTGGCACCCAGGTGCCCAGAGAACTACAGTGCTATAACACACTACCTGCAACTTCCAATCTTGTCCTTTTATAAAAGATACACAACACACCTTGTTTCTGAGGAGACAGGCATTCAGATTACAAGCAAAGAAGGAGAACAAACAAAAATAAACATAAAACCTTCCACATTTGGAGTACAACTTGAAATACTTTAGAAACTGTCAAATTCCAAATCCAGCTAGTTTCCAAATACCAGTAATGCAACAATTCTGGCACATACAAAGGAGTAAAGAAAATATTAAATTTTTTTTAATTACTGCTAATTCTCACCCATGGCTATAGGAATATCTGTCCAATTCAAGGCACATTTCTGAGTACAGGCCCCTTCTTCATTGAGCACAACTGTTAGATCATCTTGACCAACTGCAACTTTTCCATCTGCTACAGGAGCTACCAATGGTTCCAGCTGCTTCCCTGTGGGAAACAGTTCTTTGATGGATCCTCTTCCATCCACCTACGATGATAAAGAAAATACAACTCCTGTTTTTCAAAACAAACTTTATTTCAAAGCTCAGTAAGACCAAAGCCAAAAACCATCCCCAAGAGGTTTACAACCCAGACTACTCACTAACAGAACAATTTTCATCAAGAGCTTCAAACGCTGGTTTCAACAGCAAAAAAATGGAAGATAGCTTCCTGGCAAAGCATCAGTTTAAAAGGACAGCCTTAGATTGCCCTTTCCCAAATCACATATAGGAGGAGTACCAGATGCTGTCTTTCATGTATGTCTGTCAGCTAAATCCCTAGTCACAGGAGCAGCCTCCATAGTGTCTACTGCTATCCAAAGCTTCTTAAAACACTGTATTCTAAACACCAGTCTTACCCGTATCAGGTAGTAGTCCCTCTTGAAACCTACACAGATGGAGTTTTCACACCAGGCCATAGACTTGGGTACATCAGGTACACTGAAGTCTCCCTGAGAAAAACAGGGAAAACAGGTAAAAAAACCTGTTAGAACAGAAAAGCGAAGTCAAATCTGTCAACACTGAGTGGAACAATTAGCACTGTTGTTGACACCATATTCCCTACAGCACATGCTCAGCTTCTGTTGGTCAAGGAATGGCAGCATTCAACTAAAAGGCTGAATTCATGCATAGTAAAGAGATGAGCTACGAGTTAGCTCATAACTTCCTAGAAGAGTAGCGGAGCTGAAAAAGTCTCTACCCATTTCCATTGGTTATTTTTATCATTCTTGTATTCCCAAGTACAGTTCTCTAGCCTTATTGTCAGTAACTATGTTCTGACATAATGACATACATGGAAAATTTTGGGTAGAAGTGGATCCACTTCCATTACACCCAGTTTTATTGTTAGGTATACATTTAGAGAGGCTGCATACTAATGCATTTCACTGACTTAAAAGTGTTCTGCAAGCAGAATATTAAAATACAGAACACAGCCTTTGATTTAATTTATAAAATTGTATTCATGACATTAGTTGTGATTTTAACCTTGTATTTTCACTTTTATTTGCTGTTTCATTGTTAAACCACTACAGAACCAAGATGAGTCAACGCTCTGAAAGACAGCAGTGCCTCTAAGTAATAGGGACTGCACAGCAAGCAGTAAAGAGCAACTACAATCCATGTTGAAGCATGTTAAGACTACAGAAACGACACAACTCACCTGTAATTCATGGAACTCTCTATCCTTCCAAAAATAAAGTTGCAGCTTCTTCCGCACTGCCACACACATTCTCAGCACCTCTTCCCCTGTATCTGACTGCTGTGAAAATAGACAGACTTAACTCACAACAACTCAGAAACTAAGAGGCAAGTAAGTCAATATAAAGCCAGCAGAATCCTCAGCCTGAAGCAAAGCTGTCATCTGAAGAGCAGCTTTGTTCATCCATGCCAGAAGGGCATTCCCTAAACAAAGGAAGAACAGAGATAAGTGGAGCAGGATATTTAAAAATGAACTTTGGCAGGGACTGTGACACCAAGGAAATACAAAAAAATAAATAAGAACAAAGACATACATACACACAAACAGAAGTAGAGAGCTATCTGCCCAGTCCTGAAGACTGTGATAAACAGCTTGAACTCTATGAAGTATAGGAGAGAGGAGGAAATGGAACAATGTAAAGAATACATTACATTCACAAATAAAAACATCAATAGCTGTTTAATATTCTAATCTATTGGAAAAGTTTCTTGACAAGAAATACTAGCCAATATACACACAAACAATAAGGCAATTTGGAATGAACAGAATTAAAGGTGCTTTGAAAGCCATCGCTAGTTTTAAACACCTAGAAAACCCTACATATTTATTAGAAAATATTTAACACTAAGATCCCATGGGGGAAAGAGACAAAAGTACTGATGAAGATCTCTAACCTACCTTTTCTGCTTATGAATAAAGCTCCTGAATGACATAGGTAGGCTGAGAAACTCACTTGGATAGAAGTGAGTCACTCAAAAAACTGCAGCATATGAACAGGGGATTGCTATACCTTAAGGAACCATTTTACGGACTGAATCTAGTACAACTGCCCTGGAACTCCCATGGGCCAATACAATTAAGCACAAACAAAAACGTAACAAAAGCAGTGATGGAGATGCTTGGTGAAGGAAACCACTGTGGGCTAGCACACTGATAATTTAAGAGAAGGGAATGGCTTTTAGATTGAATACAACCTTTCAAAAAAAGACAGTCAAAGGTACTACAGGGTAAAAATGCCTTGAAGTTTTGCATCAGGAGGTTAAAGGTTACAATCACAACAAGCACAGGAAGGCATTTTATGAAGCACAGGAAGAAAAATAAGGTGACTACATTTAAAACTGCTGCTTTAAGCAAAGCTTCAACATCCAGCAGGTATTAATTTTAAAAAGCTCTAGTACCAACCTGCATGCATTACAAAATGTACAAACCTAACTTATAAAACATAAAAAAGCTAACCTTATTACAAACAGTAAGGACATCTGTGCCACCGCATTCCTCCTCTTACCTGAAGATCACAAGTGAAGAGAGATGCACCTTTTGCCTTGGAAATAGTGGTGATTTGTTGAAACGTCAACAGGTCGTGGACGTAAATGTTATTTTCTGTTTTAAACAAAATTCCAATTATCATTCAATATTTAATACATGTAGAGATCACTGCTAATTCAAATAAGTTATCATATTTTATATTTACATTAAAAAAACTTGTGAAACTAAGAGAAAGGCAAAAGGAATGCTTTCCCAAAAGCTGAAAAGTGCATGCTATACCAATACAAGACAATAAGAGCAGAAAAGAAGAAGACTAACACCAGTGTTGATCAAATTACACGAAGGAACTGAGACTACGTGCTAACCAAGCAGAGGAAGTGGGAGTAGAAAAGACAGCAAGTAGGCAAGAGCAGAGCAAGTTCATGATGGGAAATTGTAGGAACAAAGACCACTTTGAACTGGCTCCTGAAATTAGCAGAAAGGGAACAGAGTTGCAAATGGAGGGTGCTGCAGTCAAGTTTTTGTACGCACGAGGACGGAGGCAGCAGAAATCTACACATGCTGGAGTC
>NW_009951788.1:345233-349488 GCF_000747805.2 Chaetura pelagica | reverse complement strand
GGAAGAGCTGGGACTAGGAGATCATAAAGGAAGGAGTGGGAACACAAGCAAATTAAGACACAGGAAGATCATAAGGTTAAACAAATACAGCCAGAGACAAGCGAACTTAGATCTTCCACAAGATGGTAAAAAATCACTACCTGCATATAAACCAAACTTGGTGTAACACATCAACAGTGAGTTTCATACATCAAACGAGTCTGGACAGAAGTTTTAGCCCCCATAATACGGTGCACACACACACGTACACATGTGTATACACACATGCCAATACAGACAAACTATATATACATACACACACTTAAGTGCATGACTGTATTTTTTTCATTTTTTATCACAAAACTTAGCATTAATACTTTGTTCTCCAAACTGGCTTATAACAGGCAAAACTGCTTCTTAATCTACACTGCATAACACTTCCTCTGCTAAGTGAAAAAGCCTGCATCCTACAGAATGACTTTTCAACTAGACTACTTAAAGGTGTGTAGAAACCCTGCCACATTCAGCGAAGCAACTGTATCAAGAAAAGCTCATTAAATAGTAAACTGTTTTCTTCACTTACCCAATAAACTGACCAGTATTTTAAACTGAGAAACAACATGAATCTGGAAGAAAGAATTCTATTAGTGACTCCCTTCATTAATTAAACATCTGAACAAGGCTTGATTACAGACAGTTGAAGAAAATGCAGCTTAGATACTCTCAAAATAATGAAAACAGCCAGGCAGCTATCTATGCACAACCTTCTCCCAGGTACTGCAACCACTTTCACTTACGCTCAGTTTTTACAGGCTAGCACACAGAACTTGCAACCTAAGCTGGTAAAAAAAAAATCTATAGTAAGTGGTATGTTAGCAGTACAGAAGTACTTCTAAAGGATATGCAGAGTGCTGCTGAAGAAGCCTGCACAATCTTTCAGGCAAGTGCTTTCAATGAACCAGAGTTCTCAAAAAAAAAATAAATTAAACAGTAGTACAACTGGCAATAATCAGCTACTTTAGTTCTAATTTCCAAATAAGAAGAAGTCAATTCACATTCCTGCATTTTATCCAAGAGTCAAATTACACACTATATTCTGTTGGTGTATCACCATCATTTTCATAAATATTCTCAGCTGGAGCAGCTGAAGATTTACCACGAACAACAGCATTTTCATAAAAGTAAAAAATAAACTTGCAAGTTCCAATTCTGGAATCTCTGCTAAGCTTAACAAAAAACCATGACACAGCCAAACCAAGCTTGGGTTTGGGAAGAGTGGGCAAAAACACCAGGTTGTGCCAACTCTAGAAGAACCTATAGTTTAGATAAAATTTTTTGTTAAGCTTATCAAAGATTTCAGGGTTTACATTTGTTATTTTGTTTCTTAGCTAAAAATACTGGAAAACTGCTCCATGTCAAGAAGATGGTATTTCCTACCTGCTGAATCTTTTTTGAGAAGTTCTTGTTGGATTTCTCTAGTGTCACTTCAAACCTATTACAACCTACCAAAAAGATTTGAGAGTATAGGTAAAATGAGGTTGCCCTTAAATTCATGACTGAATGTATCTTACACTAAACAGATTACGAATGAAAGCAAACTTGGCCAGTTAGCACTAGAAGAACAACTCTAGCATATCTGTGCTATATTTTACTTAATAGCTAAATGCATCAGAAGGTCTTCTACACAGGTAAAAATTTAAATTACATTGCACCTATCCAAGGACCTCATCAATAGTTACATTTTTGCCTTGCTAAAGTTTTAGATTACAAAAACTATATTTAAGTATTTTCAAACCCAGAGACAGAAAGATACCCATAAAGACTTCATTCACAGCAATCCAATATCAGCAATTTAAATTGCTATGGGACACATCACTGCAAATAGACAAGGAATAAACAGTACACCACAAGGGTTTAAAAGGAGTTTTAGGGATAAAGACTTACAGACACTTTCTGATGACATAACCTCTCCTGGCATTGATGCAAAAAAGGGGGAGAAATTTACCATGTGAGATAAGACACTAGCAACTCAAGACTAGCATATTCTGATTGGAATAGACAGCCCACAAGTTTCAGAAAAAGCAAGCTGAATTCAGTCTTTAGAATCCAAGTAGCTACAAATTAACATCTTTCAAAGAGCTGATTAACTTGGATATAGATGTTTGTTTTTTTGTTTCCTGTCCCACAGTACGCTACATTTCTGTGTTCAATAACAAGTTTCTCCATACCAGCAGATAATGCAAAATAAATATCTGTTTACTGAAAACCAATTTTAACTAAACAGAAAATAGTTCTCTTTGTGGAATCCCCAAAATAGACTATGAACATACATGACTGTCAAAAAGGCAGGGAGAACAGTAAATACATGACAGAACTGGTTGGGAAGGGATCCCTCTTCCCCATCCTTTTGACATTCATGGACCCACTGAATAAAGTTGTTATTTCATTAACCCAGTCCTCCATTAACAGGAGATAAACATCAAAGCTCTGGCAAAGAGCACACTGCACTGCTTTAGCCCATGTTTGTGTGCTGTACTCACAAAAATTACACTGACTATAAATTCAAACATATGCAGATATGACAAAAAACATACTTTAAAACAGGAAAAAAAAAGGCTGATACCACTTGCTGTCTTTCTTGCACATCTGATAAATGCTATGTATGCTTTCACCAAAGATCCCCCACAAAAATTCACTAAACTCTTAAGTAGGGAAAAATCAGCAATTGCACATATTTGCATTAACATCACCACCACCTCTCTTGAAGTGCAGGAAATAAAAATAACTCAATCAACTTTGTGTGCCATTCTTAAAATGAACTTACCTATGTCTTTCTTGATCCTGTAAAGAAGAAGATGCCCTTGTTTGGTACCAACAAGGAGCCACTCCTCTGCAAAGATGGGGGAGAAAGAAAGTCTAATTACTTTCAACAGATTGCCCTCTCTAGCCAAGTCACTTTTATCAGAACACTTGGAAATGTTTTTCAAATGCCAAAGAGTACTTTCTGTGCCAGCTACACACATGCATCCTACCATCCCTCTGATGGAAGTGCTCAGAAGTAGCTTTCATTCTCAGAAGACGATGGCAAAATATCAGGCAGTAGAGCAGAGAATATAACTTAGACATTACATCCCACTTGTTAATACAGAGATGAAGAGGAAAACCATTGCATCTTTTGTGCAATCAAAAGAGGTAATAAACTATTTTTCAGACTTTATTAGCTCCCAGAGATGAACTTTATTTATTTATTAGATCCCAGAGAGTGACAATAATGTGAAGAACTGTCAGGAAGAAAACCAAGGAGTTCAAACATGGATTTGTTTGGTTTTTTTAAAAATAGCCGAGTTTCTGTAAGAACTCTCTGAAATAGTCAGCTATGCCTGGACAGACAAGAGGCAGCTTTGCTTAAACAGCATTTGAATTGCTTGGATGAGCAACAGTCGTTCCAGATTTACAAAAGAGAACCTTTTTATAGACAAACTCTGTGGCAGACTTTCAGACTCTTCCTATTTACAACATTTATAGGTTACAAAAGCCACAGAATCTTTACTGGGTCATAAGATATGACTGAAACTCTTCCTCCTCGCTGAAGATAATCTAGGAAAAAAGCACAGACAAATATTTCTTCCTACAACTAGTACTACCCCATTACCAAAAATACTTGCATTTTAATAAAATCTTGTTTCCTGTAAGACCTTTCTTCCACCATTTGGTAGAAAGGTTGTAGAGACCACATTACACCCTGCTACACAGTCATCCTGTCACATCCCTGTGGGTTTAGCTTTTTTCACACTTGAGCAAAATAAATGCTTTCAAAGATATATAGAAGCCTCAACACAGGCATAAACGATCTTCATATCTTCTCTACCACATAACTCCAGCATAAGCAACCCACGTTTAAACGTGGCATTACTACTCAGCTTGTAATTTTGTTTTTGAAACGGATTAAAGGGGTCACAATTCCAGCGTTTTAAGTTTGTTGGTTTTTCTTACTTAGCAATTTTGTGCTCTGGTAGCACATCTGATGAAAACTGCCGGAGCTGTTTGAAAAGCCTTAACATCACCACAGCCGGTGCAACCACCTGACCAAAATCCTGACCGCCAGGTAGCCCAAAAACGCAGCCTACGTTTACACACCACTAACACACGCTAACAGATCACAAACCGAAGACCTGAACGCCCCAATGGCTTCCCAAGATGAGTTTCAGCAAAAGCAAAGGGACCTCGTTCTCAGCAAGGAACCACCCGGCCCAGGGTCACAGCAACGAGGGCAGCC
>NW_009951788.1:316881-343269 GCF_000747805.2 Chaetura pelagica | reverse complement strand
AGCCCGGGGGCTCGGGCAGCAGCGGGGAGCGCGGGCGGCACAGCCCGCACCAGCACGGAACGCGGTACCTGCCCTGACCCGTGAGCATCTTCATCCAGCCCGGAAGGGGGAGAGGCGAGAAGGCGCTAATTGTCCAGCCAGTATTCGCTAACACAAAACCACAGCACGTGGGAAACTCCTTCTGTACACAAAAGGCACAAATGGACCGGAGGAAATAACAGGACACCAGCAAAACATCTCTTGCAAGTCAATTTCTATTCTTAAGCTCATAAATGATCTTATCCTATGAACTTGGCAAGTGAAGTTCAGCCTCCCAGAGGAAATCTTCACTTGTAACCACATCCCTTCAATAACAGGTCATGGTTCCTTTTACAGTAGCCGTGAAGAGACACAACATTCACCACCACTGACCTAGGAGCAAAATCAACTAAACCGAACTAAAGAAGCACATAGTGCTAAGTTCTCCCAGCATCTTCACCAACAGAGACCACAAAACAGACTGAGGATGCTCTGCTGGGAGATGGAAGCACAGGAACCTGCAAAGTCACATCCTCTTTGCAGACACCAGAACTGCAAAGTGCCAAAGGAGACACAGCTCAGGCATGTATCTGCTCTCCTTGAGCTAGGAGTCCTACACAAAGAAGAGGATCATCGCACCAATTTAGTGAAAGGAAATGTCAGTTTCAATAACACAGGGTAATAATTACTTCCCATGGAAATGGCTGTAATCCGTTTTTACCAGTGCAAATGGAGTGTGAGCCATTGGCCCCTTCAGGTTTTAAAAAGGAGAAGCAGCATACTTTTACTTTAGCACACAACATAAAATACCATATAAGCTGAACAGACTGGTTAAAGCAGATCCCCCAACTCACACTCTTCCCTATCCCAGGTCTCATGATCCTGACTCACCCGGTGCCTATTGCCTCTCATTACGTGCCATGTGATCTCTCACCACTCAGCCCCTCCTGCGGAGCTCCTGGCTGGAACATCTTGTCACTGTGATGAAAAGCCGGTCAACACTATCACCTCCCTCACTAGTTTGCTTTCATTTTTGTGCATGGTGTCCACATGCTACAACAATTGCATCAGTAGTATCACAGCTGCTTTTCAAAGCACAAGGAAAAATCGGGCACAAGAATTATAAAAAGCTCCCTCTATGTTTTAATTCCTAGTGTAAGTTTATTTTTTCTGCAAGTAGAGCATTATCTCAATTAGGAACATCTTGATGAAGATACTTGAAGTCAGGAAAATTCAGCTTCTACACACCAAGAATCATTTAAAATTTATGCAGATCTCAGACCTAAGAGTAGAGGCATTTTCTCCTGCTTACCAAGTCTTCAGAGTAGTCTACACACTTTATTTAAAAAATACAATACTTATTTTGAAAGAATGGGTATAAATGTGAATTAAATCTTCCCTGCCTACCTAATCAAAAGTAACAATCCTGCAGGGTTTCTGCTTTTTTGCATTCTAGCAAGCCAGCTTGCTGATGAAGCTTTCCTGACAAGCCACAGAGCCCACATGTCCTAAAAGAAAACGCAGGGATCAGGAGGGGCAAAGATCTCCTTAGCAGAACCAACACATCTGACCAAAGATACTGTTACTGCAACTCCCTTGCACACATACTTCACTCACACACACATCTCTTCTGCTGCTTTTAGCCACCTCTTCTGCAATCACCATTGTGGCAGCACCTGTGTTTGCTACAGCCCACGTGACACCCTGGGAGCTGGACTCTGATACAAGTTCTCCCTGAGGCTGCAAACAAGGAAGTGACAGCACACACCTGCTGCATGCTAGGAAGCAGATGCTACCTGCCAAGGATACAGAAACTCTGCCAAGCAAATGGAAAAACAAGAACAGCTAAGCAAGGGGACAGCAAGCCTCCTCTGGAATTCAGAACAACTACAGGGATGAAGAGGTAGAAGGCAGAGAAGACAGCCCAAAACCACTGTAGTTGTTAGCTGAAAGCAACAAACTGCTACTACCTGTAAATTATTAATTTATTAATGCAATTAGGGAACTGTTTAGATCTTCTACTTTTGCTCAGAAATTTATTATTTGCCCTGTCTCTCTTAGCTTTTCAAATAACTGACTTTCACTCTACTGTCAAGCTTAACAAGAAAAAGAGATCTACTTGGAATAACTGCATTATAAATAACATGCAATAAAGAGCTAAAGAAAGGGGAGAGAACTTTGTGAAGAGGCTAACACTTGCTCATGTGAGAGAACAGGAAGTAAGGAAGTGGAAGGACACAATGTAAGCCTTTCTACTCTTCACCTAGCTTTTATTAAATAGTACATACAAACTTCTTTTGTGCTTTCAGTAGAGAACATTTTTCCCTATTTGTCTCAAAAAGACCAAGTAACCCAAAACAACAGGATTTAAAATAAAACAAGCAACAAAAACAAACAAAAGCACTCCCAAAAAAACCCCACCAAAACTAAAAATTAAATAGCAAGCTTCCTGTAGCTTTATTTCACATAATTTCCTCTCCCTAAAAGGACACGAAGGTAACATTTGTTTCCTCTATATCAATTAAGCATAGCAAATTAAAAGTGTTTTATAATTAAAGATTCTACCTGTGGTCTGAAAGGCATAGAAGAGCTCCAGCAAGTCTTGCAGACTGAGGTGTTAACAGCCACAGCTTTTCTCTCCTGCCCATCCAGAGGATTTTCTGCCCCCACAGCACAGCTAGCAGAAGATGCTCTGCACTTGTGCCTCAGCTACTCTACTGTAAAGTGCCATGTTTCAGCATAAATTGCTGATAAAGATGAACTAGAGCTAAGCTACCAGACCTTACAGTGGAATTAATGAAGTACAGGCACATGTTCACTTCTGCTGACACAGCTAAGTGAAGAACCAGAACTGACTCCCTATGCTGTTCCAGCAGCAGCTACATCAGTTCCTTAGAAGTCCAGAGCTGTGCTGCTGCTTGCCCAGTGATTATCAGATCTAACGGTCATGAACCCAAATTAGAGCTTTTGTCATACAGTCCTCAGAGGGTTTCCACATGTAAGTTATTTCAAGTGATGCCTCTATAGCCAAGCACTGAATAGAAGCAGAACACTGTCCAAAAGCTTGTCTTCATTTGAAAGTGAGAAAATAAAGAAATTATATAGAGCAGAAATCTGTGACTTGAACTGAAACACCATGATCTCATTAGAGTACCTCTTGGCCACAAGGCCAATCTGGATAGGAAAACCCATCACCAAATCACTTGGAGGAAGGCAATTGGGAGGCAATTCTAAACAGACACCAAGGACAAAACTATCCCAGCACTGTGTACTCCCATCAAAGCCTCTTTCAAGTAAGGTAAGCAGTGCTTGCACCCTCTAGAAAGCAATGCCATCTTCTCATGGAAGAGTGCTGACTTCTCAGTGGGAGATGTTGTATGTGCACGGAAAAGAGTTCTGCTGAAATGTCTAGTTAATATCTGCTTAACGAGTACTCAAGCACCTGTGGAGCACTGCAGGAGTGGGTTTGGTGATGGTTGTTTTTTTTTAATTAAATCATGCAACACACGGAAGGTAGGGCAAATGATTTTTCCAGGCATCCACCACATTGCCGGCAATGAGATGTGCCACAACAGCAAGTGTTACCTCTATGCAGTTGTTACCTATAGGTCAATGGCATTTAAAATAGAAAATCTTTCTTACACAGTGTTATGAATAAAATTGCACTTGATTTTGTTAAAAACTCTTATCACTGTAACTTTTCCAAATATTTCCTTTCTGGCATCTTCAATTTCTTCATTAACAGGAGCTTCTCTCTGAAAACCTCCCATTCACATTGAACACAGGGCATATAACAGAAGGACGCCATTATCTACCAGAAAATGGGTCTGTTATTTCTTCACTGCTTATTTCTATCTGTCCCTACCCTCCCTCCAAAAAGGTACAGACAGTTCACCTCTAACAAGCAGATATTAGGAATTTTAGTTTCACAGATTAAATATTTGAAAAGTTACAGAAGGTGCTGGAATAGTACACATTTAAATTGCTTAAAAATCCAAACTTGCAGCAACTTTGTAAATTCAAATTTCCAAAAGGCTTATAATGTCCTTGTGAACTTCTTTCACATCAAGACGCCCTCATGACACTAAAGCATCAAACTTCCAAGGCTGAGATCAAGAAACAAATCAGCAGGATGCACTTGCTCCACAAAGCAACTTTAAGAGAGGCGTCTCCACTTCCAATAGCAAAAAGCTACTCCTTCATTCCATTTTGGACCTTTCAAAGTGTGTAATCATTCTTTCCTGGAAAATAAAATACACAATGTTGTAAACTCCCCCAGTAGGTTTACAGCACATAGAAACAGGGTGGTGTGCTTTGGACATTCAAAACAAATGCACACTCATACATTTTAAGTCAAGAGTCCAACTTCTAACAGCAGATATACCACTTCTTTTAGAACACAGATTTAGAATACGTGTTCATATTCTAAGAAATTGTATCATGATTGTCCCCACTATTCTCCCACCATCCTAGTAGTATTTTACTGCTGCATTGGCAGAGAGTTCAATTCTAATAAACCAAGTCCTTAACAGTTGACTCATGACTCCTTTGGCATGTCAGAAGATTAATTTGAACTGAAGATTTGTTTACTGACCTCATCTGAATCTAGAAGAGCTGGAAGAGCACTGCAGTGGGGGGAGAGAAAATAAATAAATAAATAAAACCAGTTAAGAGAATTAGAGCACCTACAGAGAGCATATTATTGACAAACATTTTCAGCCTTATATTGCACCTTAAGTTTTTTAGGGGCCAGGAGAGCAATGATGAAGATAGACCTTTCAATTACATGGAGAGAAATTAAAGAAAGCCACACAAAAGAGGAAGAGCCTGAGGAGTATCCTCAATGACCTTCACAGTTAAAATTCTTTTTTTCTAAGCTTCTCATAACCAACTGAACAATTTCCAAGTTGCAATGAAATAAGCTGCATCATTCATACGGGAACACTGCTGAACTACACTGAAGACATTTACAATGTCGGACCATATTTTAAAAACACATCTCAGAAATCAAACAAGTGGCACTAGTACCATTGCTTTTTCCATGACAATAGATATTCTGTCTCTTGGAATCTTATCCCAACCCTGATCATACTTTCAAGAACAGAAAACTGCTGCAGACTACCTTGAAGTGCCCTTTACTAGCTTATACTATTCTAGTCCCTGCTTTCTTAAGGAACCCTACAGTTCTTAAAAAAAAATAATAAATAAAAATCACTAGAATTGGGAAAAACAAATTCAATTGAGAAAATGGACTTTTTCATTCTCTCAAAGGTTCATTTGATTTCTTGTCTTTAACTAACTCCAAGCAGTTTTCTAGTTAAATCCAAAGCCTCTGGAAAAATCACATATCCAGATCTGTGAACACAATCTGTGAACTTCTCTTTTGCTACGGAAAATTTGGACACAGATACTGACATTTTAGGATGTAAAAGTTAGTAAAAGTAGAACAGATAGAGACTTCCTATATAGCTGATTATATTGCCAGAAGCATAAAAACTATTCCATACTTTCCAAGTTGAGAACTAAATTACATGATTCAGTGGTTTACATTCAGGAAGATACTCAGAAGACTTTTCAGAGCACTAAACAGAAAGGGTAGATTTTTCTTCTTTTTTTTTTCTGGATTTATTCAGTTTTAACTTCAGTAAACAGCAAACAAAGCAGTCAGAGGTTTTATAGCAGTGTTCCTTCAGTCAGCTCGTCTTCGAGTGATGTGAACTGTATGTCTGACAGACTGTATAAAGCCAAGTAGAACAATGCTAAGAAGTAAGAGGCCAGCTCCAGGCTGAACACAGTATCTGCTCATTCAAGTGCAGTATAGAAGTTTTAAGGCTTTCTAATGTATTTTTGTTCTTATGTTGAAGGAACCTGCTTTTATTGTGATGATAAAAATACTCACACATCTGTCACTGATGAAGGAACATTCTCCTCTACCCACTTCAGGTCATCCTCCTGCTACAAGTACAAAAATGAAATAGAAAACAAAAGTCAGTTTTCCCAAAATGCTGTCACATGCAAGCCATTTTCAGCCTACTTGACAAAAGCAGTTTATGTTAGTTCAAAAAAACTAACCTTCAACTTTATTTCTGGATTATAGAAAACACATTCCAAAAGAAAAAAAAAAACACCTATAACTTACTGTCATCTCTAAATTCTAATGGTGACTAAGAAAAGCAGGTCCTCAGGACACACTATTTACATAAATCTAGTTTAGTCTCCCACAGAAGAACATTATCTTTGGAAGATGTTACACACAACAAATTACTACAAGCTAGATTTTGCAAAGGTAAGTTAAACTGCATTGTCAGGATTCGTCATTTCTGTCTGATGAACACTCTCTAATTCACAACACAAGCACACTTGTTCTGAGGTTGGAGAACTGACCCTTTCTGATCCCCATCCCCACCCCCAAAATAGAAATGTTTTAATTTTCATGTTACCCTTAGATAAGCAGTATACAGTTGCAACCAACCTTTGAGTAAAATAGTGTTAACAGCAAAAATATTATTACTATCATTAATTCCTACAGGTTCTTTCCACTTTTATGCATGAATTTATGCATAAATTCCTTGAAAAGACAGACATTTTCTACCTCTTCACTGAATGTGAAACCACCTCTCCCTGTAAGCCACATATATTAAAAATGTTCCACCCAAACTATTTAGGGAGCTATGTAACAACATACACATCACCCTATTCTGAGTAATGAATCACAAATCTCAAAATTAGAAGGCAATTTATTTAATATATGGCTCAGCCTCCCTCTCATCTGATAAAACTTGTTAAAACAATGCATTATTCATTATAAAAATATAGTATTAAACAATTCTATACTGTATAATACTGAATCTGTAACACAGCTATACTGGATTTTGCAAACATTCCTAAAGAACAGTCTGAAGGACCTATATCCCTCGAGGTAGGGAAGGCGTACTCACAGCTTTGTTTGCTTTTACATTCCCATTTGGTTCTTGCTTTGTACTCCTCATTTTCATTCCCTCTGAAGACAAAAGAAAAAAAGATTGGATAACTGAACTATTCACTATTCAGACTGTAAGTGAAATTGTCAAATGTTGACTCAGAATATTTTCTTAAATCCAGGGAGAGAGTAACACACAAGTTAATCATAAAGACAATGCTTTCTCTTTGAAAGGCTTGTATCTTTCCTGACAGGAGGGAGAGTACCTGGTTTTACCAATTTTACCTAGGCAATACCTATTTCTTGTCCTTTTCTTTAAACCAGATGTAAGAAGCATAGAACTCAAAGATATAGTTGCCAAAAGATGCTCTGGAATCCCCAATCCTTGGAGATACTCAAAAGCCATCTGGACACGGTCCTGCGCAACCTATTCTAGGTGACCCTCCTTGAGCAGGGCCTTTGGACAGAATGACCTTCAGAAGTCCCTTCCAATCTGAACCGTTCTGAGACATACACAACTCCAGTGATTTATTTTACCTACTGACTGCTGACTAGCCACTTGATTTAGTTAGAAGCTAAGTAGTAACAGAGATCTCTCAGGCTGGCAGATCCCTAGATATAGCTGATGTGGCAAATGCACCCAAGGGATTACACACTCTTCCTCAGCTCCTGAACAAGTTAAAGAGCACTGCCATATCCTAGCAGAATGGATTTGTGGACAGAAAACAGCAGTGAGTATGTAACCTTAACTTTTACATAACATAACAATTACATAACAACAGTGCTACAAGGACAACGGACAGGGAGACAGAGGGAAGAGAGCAAGTTTTAAAATAGGAAGTAGGTGCATGGAGAGGAAGATGCAACCTAGTGTTACTGAGCAGGACTCTTTCATTCATATGTAATGCCATGAATATGTAAACATATTCATCCACATTTACATGGGACATATCTGTACTAGGCCCTAATATGGAAAAGGAACAAGATTGCAGTGTTCAGAGTAGATAAACAAAAAGCTTAAACTGGATTTTAAGAGAGAACTGTAAACTACCACCTAGCAACAGTATCTGAGAGATCCTTGTCATCATGACTGGACCCATGACTTGAAATATTTAATAAAACAAAGTCCAGAGGACATGGTAAAGCACCCACAACAGTAGCAATGTGTTCAGTGTTATCTGAAACCCCCTGAATTAAACAGGCAATGTAAACACTAAACATAAAGCCTGTGTTTCCTTTACAACTGCATAAATCAATGGCAACAGGGAGGCGCTGACTCGGCTTTCACAGCAGTCACCAGAGAAAAAGAGACTTTCTTCTACCAAAGAATCTCTTCAACAATGACATTAGGTGGAAAATATTTTTTCTCCTACCAAAGCTTTCCTTTAACATTGGCTCTTTCTGCTCATCATCATCCTCCTCTTCAGACAGTGGTGAAAAAGCAAACCTTTAGGAGGGAAAGAATGAAAGTTATCTTAGAATAGTATCTCTTGCCACTCAAGGGATTAATTACCCCAACATTCACATGACTCAATTATTCTGTGTAGTTCACAGCTTTTAAGACCTATGCTGAACTATATAAGCAAAAGTTTAAGCCACTTCTTTTCGAATAAGCTCACCACCAGGAACAGACTGAATCTTATCTATGTGACTTCCTACATTTACTTTTCCTCAAGCCCCTACATACACTGCTTAGTATTCTTATGGATCAGTTTACAGCAACTAAAATAATTCACCAGTACTTCTTTGGACAAACAAGCCTTCCCAAAAAGCAGTATTTTTAGAAAGAAGTAAGAAAAGCAGAACCTTTGGTTGTTAGCAGATGGTCTCCACAGAATCATAATGACAAAAAGGATCATTGAAAACAGTAAACGCCAGATGGCATCATCCACCCATAGCTCCTGCCAGTCCTGTCAAGGAAAACAGTAGCACAAATTTAAAAAGTTCTCATGAAAGACTTCATATTACATTAGACATAATCTATAGAAAAATCTGTTCCATAATGTCCAATCACACCTCTTACACTGCCAAATGCAAACTTATCAAGAGGCAGAAACTGCAAAAGCATTCAATATAAACTCACCGACTGACAGTCCACCAGCCTGAACTTCATGGTAGTCCAGATGATAAAAACAATAGATGCTGCAATATTAAAAAAACAAGCTGCTTATTAGTACAAAATATGCTAATCCTAGGACCTACTAATGGGACTCTATTTCCCACACAAAGGGCAAAGACCTAAACAGTGAATTCTTGGAATCCAATTTATTAGTTTTGGAAAACAAGATATTGGTTTATTTTACTGACTTTATATGGTAATTTAGGCTTAGACCAGTATATTTTACTCTTGGTTCTTCACAGACACGAGGCATAAACCAAGTATAAAGTATTTAGCCAACTCCTCATCCCTATTCACTATTCTTATTTTATTTTCATCCAGTCTCCAAACCATGGTTTCCTTATCAGTTCACAAATAAAGCCTACCTTGAAGTAACTGAACTGCCTGAAAGCCTAAACATTCAGATCTTGACCTGCAAAAGTTCCATTGCTCAGGCTATGCTCTCACCACAGTTCTAGAAGATGAGACTTTCCTTCCATTAGGGCATTCTATGACAAGAACCCAATGCTGACAGGAATTTAATAACAGCAGTTGATTAAAAGGAATGCACTTGTTTGTTTAAATAAAGTACAGTCCTTTAAAAGTTTTCTGCTCATTGTATGGATAGCATTTCCAAATAGATGAGGAGCTGAGCACCTGGAAGCACCAACAGATTTATTTTTGAAGTTCAGTTTATCCCTGCTACAAATGGAAAGAGAATCTGAATCTGTATTCTTCCAGAATAGGCCACTGTGTGACAATACTAACAATGCTGTTTTTCTAAGAATAACTTTGGTCTTTGGACAACATAAAGATCTAACAGTACACCATGATACTGAGATTTTGGCAAAAACTACCTCTGTGAGGTTAAGAGCATAGGATAGTAATCTTTTGCCCTCAGCAGCTTTAAGAGGGAGAAAAGTGCTCTTTTACAGGAGCTGCACAGAACTACTGATCTTAAGATCAGGACTAATATCCAACTGCCTCTAAAGTATCAACATTTTGCATGAACCCACTATTAGGAATGGGTCAAGTGTTAGAAATACCAAGTACTTTGATTGTATTTACGGGAAGGTCACCAAACTTGAAAACCTGCTTTAGCAATCAAGTCAAGCCATAAATATATATATAAATGACAAGTGTTCTTATTTGATTAATGTAATTTTCTGCTTACCTGCTACTGCCAAGATGAGCGTGTTGGTGAAGTGCCGATACAAAGACAGTTTCACAACATTCCTTCGAAGTTTCAGCAGTTTCATTGTTTGAGTCAAGCTGATGAATATGTATAGAAAGTCAAGGAAAGTCTCTAAAGGAAAAGCTGGTCACAGACTTCGGATGCAGATCTTATGACCAACAGCTCTCCCACCCACACACTTAGCCCTCCAAAATGGCAGACAAGACTCAGCAGAAGAAAGGTTCATTCTATGGCAAAGGTATCAAAGAGCAGGATCCATCCCATTCATGTTATTTTATCCTCTGCATCTAGAATTCTTGTCAAGCAAAGATGGTACCCAACCATCCATTTTGGACTATGGCCCATTAGTCCAGAAAAGTGTCAGATGTATGTATAATAAATGGAAAATCACGTCTGAACTAGAAGCGAGTCAAAATCCAGTTAGTGCATAAAAGTGTCTTCACTCCTTTGGTACCATTTTTTTTTCCATAGTGACAAAACAAGGAGAGACATCATGGTAGGAAAAAGTTAGGATTATCATAGCTGGACAGCAAGCTACTCACAGTTTTAAAAGTTTTGTGATTGACTTTTGCTAAAAACACTTTTATAGGGATTTGGCTATACATGGCCCTGGGTTCAGCATTTGACAGCAATTCCTAAAGTCACACCAAATTATGGCAATTTGGATGTAACATGTCAAGACACCAAAAAGTTAACACTGCCTTTTTGTCACCTACCTCAAGATGAGTTCAAATTTTACAGAAGTAATTTCAGGTTTGATGTTGCTAAGCAACCTTCTCCCCAAAACAGAAACTGAGTCTGTTCTCCAAAGGCTACATTACAGGGCTACATGAGAACAAGCTGATTTCATACTTCAACAACCAGACTGGTAACAGACAGACTTCAATAGTCTGTATGTCCAGGAGTTACTCTAACACAGACATCTACTGGTTATCTCATTTTCCTTGTACTGCCTCTGTACCAGAAGCTTTCCTGAACACTCAGTTACAGAGGTTCTATTAACTTTACCTGAAGTAGAATATAATCTTGAAGTTGATTTTTAAAAGTTCAGCCAAAAAGACTCCCAAAAAATAAATCTGAAAGAAAACACACCCCACCAAGTAAAATAGTGAAGGATATCCACCAGCACAGGGCAGTGTCTAGGAAAGCCAGGGGAATAAAAGCCAAGGAGGCAAGATCATTCTGGGCCTGGAGACAAAGAGAGAGCCAATAAGAACAAACTGAAAAGGAAACAAGGTATAGAAGAAGAGAGGAGGGTCAGGCTATTTTATCAGAAACCACAAACACTCTACCACAATGCTTCTTAGTTTTACTACGGAAGCAGAGGGTTTGAATCAGGAGTTTAGCCCAATGCACAGAGGGAAAATTGACAATATCACATTGTCAGTTCTCCACCAGCAAGGCAAGATGATTTTTTTTTCCAGATTAAGTCAATCTAGCACCATTAAAAGGAGCCTCTGCTGAGGCAACTGCTGTGATGATGTGCTCTGGCAACTTTCATTTCAGAAAACTAGCCATCAACTTGTTATAGAAGTAGTAACTAAATCTTTTTACACTATTCATGGACAAACTGAATGCTCTACTGGCAACCATGAGTTTGACTGAAAGTGGAAAAAATTGCTCTTTTGGGTACATCAAAAACTATCCAAGTCCCAAATGAAACAAGCAAAAAGTTTAAGACAGAAATAAGCTGCGAATAAGCTTTTAACACCCTGCAGTTTATGAAAGGATATCCACAAAATAATACAGGCATCAATCAAGGACAGGGCCAAGTTTGCTATCAGAGCCACAGTGTCATAGAAAAACTGGAAAAGTACCAAATATATGACATGTTAAATACCTTATCCCAAAATACCAAAAACAGAAAAACAGAAATCTACAGCCTGAGATGGGCTTCTTAAGTAGTAGCACCACTAACATGCACTTACTCCCCCAGTTACAGCCTCCTAAACTGAAGTGGTTATGGTTTTTTGTTTTTATGTTGTTGCTTGGATGTTTTCTTAAACTCATGGCCAGGTGACCCAACCTGTACATTCGTGTCTGCATCTAGCCCTACCTAATCCAAAGTACTTAGACACAAGGGTCCAGGTGTCCAAAACCTGACTAATCAGAAAACTATTAGACTTATATCAAAAGATATGGAAATATATCCTGATAAATAAAGAATACATCAAACTTAAAATATTTGTCAATAATCCATATCCACAGTCTCAGAGTTTGACCACTTCATTGCCTCTGTTTCCCTTTCAGCATAGCCCTGGGATTCCCCCTTAGCACGTAAGTAAAGGCAGTAGCATATGGGAAAATTCAAGGAGTTTTTACTGACCCCTGTGACTCTAAGAACACCTTCCATGCCAGAAAATAACAGATAAAGGGCTCCAGCCATAACTACTTTGTGAAGAGTAACTCCCAGACGAGGCCTGTAGGAAAACAAACAAAAGTTGTCATGTCAACTTGAGTCTAACATTAGGCATAGAATCATAGAATCACTTAGGTTGGAAAAGACCTTTAAGATCACTGAGACCAACCATTAAACCTACTCTCCCAAGTCCAGCACTAAGCCATATCCCCAAGTGCCACACCTAGACAACTTATAAACATATCCAGGGATGGTGACTCAACCACCTCCCTGGGCAGCATGTTCCAATGCCTGACAACCCTTTCAAGTGAAAAAGTTCTTCCAAATGTCTAGTCTAAACGTGAAGCATTTGAATAAAAAGTCTGTGGCAAGCCACTTCTAGATGCAGAAATTAGGGTGCTCAAAGCTTACTATTAATTTTGTCTTATGCTATGTTCTAAGGAAGATACTGATAACAGTGCTGTTTTCTAATTAACCTGTTTAGCTGTTTACCACCATTTCAAGAAGTCTCAGCGAACCTTTTCATTCCCCCAGCGCATCCACACTTAGCAGAAGCTTCCACTACCACATAGCATGATGTTTTCACATCAAATACAGCTGGGGGCAGATGAGCAGCAATCTTGGCAGCAGAAGCCTCCTAAAGCAGATCCTCTCCCTTAACAGTGATTCTTGGCCTCCCCCATTTCTAGAAGCCCTTTCTTGCCCAGAAGGAAGGGTTATAAAGCTCCCACTCCAGTCAGTGGAGTATCTCAACAGTGACTCAGAAACCTACCCAACAGTAATACATCAAAGGAAGTGGGAAGAGTAACCACCGTATGGAATTGTATGTCTCTGTTGACTAGTGAAGAAGTCTAGACCTTTGCAGCAGTTACCTAAAGCACCTACCTTTTAAGTAGCAGTGTACAGGGAAATCAATTTATCAAAAAACAACACTGAAAAGCCTATTAATAGAACACAACAAACCTGTAACAGAATTACTCACTTGACTATCCCATATCCCAGGCTGACTATGATGACCAGAGTTCGAGCCAATGAGCGCTTCACAGCAGAAAGCAGTTCTGCCAGTATTACTGCCCCTTGAACTAAAAAAAGCACAGAGAAGTAAACTGGGTTATTAAAATATAATTTCTGTTTATTAACTACTGCAAGCAATCTCAGTATGAGAGCAGACGAATTATTTTCAGAAAGTAGGCTATTAAAGTATATAATCTTTTTATTACCTACATCTGGCATACGCATTCAGAAAAGATAGGACACTTAGCATAAAAAAAAAGCTACTGAATAATTTTACATCCATAAAAAGTGGAGAGTAAATGATTCATAAAACATTTTTCCATTAGATCAGCCTGGATGATCTTCCAAACAAGTCAACCAACAAAACCCTCTGCACCATGGTTTTGGCCAATTAATTAATAATCAAGTTTTACTTGCAGAGTTTAATTTGTATGCATTTATCCCAAAAACTCAAAACCAGAGTTCTAAATTTTTATATTGAGAGAATAATTTAAGACAGATTATTAGGCTACGGGCTGAATACCAAAAGTCATCTGCAATGCACTCACACTGAACAAGGAGTTTCAAAGTCCCTTTCCAAGGCCAATACCAACTGTCAGAAATGAATTTCAAGCTACATTTAGGAAATCTTATTTTAAACTTCAAGCCCACACTACAGTGGATACTCTCCAGAAACTAGCATTTTTTCATCCTTAAGACACTACACTTAAGAGTCAGAGAAAGCAAAAGCATTTCAGCTTTAGAAAAACACAGATTATAATTTTTACAGTATATTTAAAAACACAAACTGTGGTTCCCTGTTCTTTGTTTTTAAACAGTTCTCAAGTAATTATATACTTAATAACCATATACATCTGTCATCCCAATTTAGCATAAGCCATTAGTGCTATGCCCCATCAACTCCACTGCAAGGTGCAATTGCTACCTACCAGATTCCCCTGTGTAACGGATATTCTGGAACTCTGCATAGAAAACTGCTTTCTCGAGCATTCCCAGGAAGATAACAGCACCAATCCAGAACTGAATCCTCAGGAGATCCCGCCAGTAACAGGCCGACCATGCAAGCCACAGAACCCCAAAGAATACGTACACAATACACATCACCATGAAAAACTGTTATAAAAAAAAGCACAACAAAAAACAAGAAATAGGAACCTTAGACCCAGTAAAATAATTTCCTTATTTCAATTCCACAGCTTTAAGACAGGTCTATTTTCTCCAGAAGTGTAGCAACTTTTAAGTTTTTATTTACAAAAGTGACATGAAACAAGCACTGCTTCATTTGTCTTCTCTGGACTTTTTTACCATGACAGTCTATTTTCTCACTGCCAACAAAGGGAGAGTAACTGAATTTCCAAGCAATTTCTCTCTTGAAGAGCCATCTGCCAATTTATTCACAGGCAATTCTTCTAAGGAAGATATCAATGCTACTAGCTTTCACAAATTCAGAGAAGAGCTCAAGCAAACCATCAAGTACTAGAAAACCTGCCCCTTCTTGCCTAATTTTCTACTGCTACCTTCATCATACATTTACAGTACTCTGCAAATAATCTTAGAAGTCACCTTTACACACCATTCCACAGAACAGAGATAAGCAACTGATGGTTATAATCCCTCTGTTCAAATAATTTGGCAACTTCTCTCAAAAATTATTTTCCAGCAAACTCAGTTTTTGACCAAGCTTTTGGTGAGCCAAAAATCTGGAATTTAAAAAGAAACCCAGATATTCATTTAAATATTATCATTTTGTGACCATTTTTTTTCAGTCCAGTGTTACTTGCTTCAGAAAAGCTTTAAGGGTACGTATTTCCTATGGCAAACAATAAGCTTGACAGTGCTGCTAAGTGTTGAATTTTCTAAATGATAGCATCATATCAGAGCAAGTTAAGTTTTCAAAAAGGACACTAAGATTAAGAAGACGGATGAGAAGAAGAGAGTAAGACATTAAATGAAGTACTTAGCCAAGTGTAGAACAATAAAAATCATGCCGTCTCCTCTTGCAGGGGGTAGATTTTTTAAACCCAAGCAAGCATTGAAATTAGCTGTCCAATCCATTGAAACACTCACAAACAGGAAACACCTTCCCTTAGGAGAACAGCTTACTGATCTTTACAAATTTTAACATCTGACTATCCGTGCAGTTCAAATGGTAAGGACCTAAGCATGCTAGTTCACATTTACATGCCCATTACAGAAACTTTTAGACAGAGATGCTTTTCGGGACCTGCCACGTGGGGATATTCACACTAGTGAATTACATGCCAAAGCTGCTGGAGGGCTTTTACTGCTTCAGGAAGTAAAACGTTTCAGAAATGCCATCAGGCTCTCCTATTTACAGGTCACGCTTGCCACTACAGTCAGGTTAGAGACCTCACTTGGTATCGATCCCCAGCTAAAGGCTGTCTAAATTACATAAATATTTAAGCTCTTCTACTTTCTTATCTTCCTCAACAGAGGCAACTAGTATCGAAGTCAACAACTCCTTTGAATAAAACAGATTAGCTTTTTGTAGTTCAATGATGCTTTCACTGTTAGGCAGTATCAGGGATCTCTTCGTGGGATATAAAACAGCTGCTTGAGGAAGGAAGATTAAGCAGTAAAAGAACGAAGAAAGCAGTGACAAATGAAAAGGCAGCTGTGAATAAAAGGAGAGAATAGCAAATTTTCTCAGATATGAGCTAAGGAGATAAACAGAGTCAGTAACACTGCTCTGTTTAGAGCCAATAATTCTGATAACTTCTGAAACTATAAGCAATCCAGAAAAGGACAACATTAGTGGCCTATGCAAACATCAAAAATCTGTCCTTTTTCTCTGCATTTAGTTACAAAAACAAACAAACAAAACAACAAAAAAAACCAAACCAACCAAACACACACACAAAAAACTAACAAAAACAGAACACAAAAAACACCCAAACTTAAACACAGCCTCTGCTAAATTATTTTTTCAGGGACACTGGCTTTGTGTTTTCTGAAGTATGGAAGAAATGTACTTAATTGAAATACAAATCAACTGACAGCTTTTTAGATCAAAGAAAAGCTATTTTACTTACAATCATCAGAGGATAGTCTGCAAGTGAAAGATACTCATACGGCCCCTTCAGTTCTACCGTCACTGTCAAAAGACAACCCAATAACCAAATTGAAAAAGAACCAAAAGGAGAAAGCCAGGATAAAGTACTTCAGGGATTTTTACTCAAGCTTAAAGAAATGCCAGATCTTCACACAGCTTTTAAATCTAACTTGCACTTTCATCAGAGAAGTTTAAGACTCAACGCACTCAGCTAAAACCATGCTCCATTACCAAGTAATGCATGGCAGTACCTAAAGTGAAAGTAATTTGTGCTTGAGATTCATGCATAACAGCAAAGTTCAGAAACACATGTAAGGTAAGTTTTAAAGGGGATTTTCAAACTTCTCTGAAGTTTGAGTATGTTATCAAAGCACTCTTAGAGCTACAATAATATTATTTCAAGGTGATAATTATGATCTTTGTTTTCTACATTGTTTGAGATCATTGATATAAATCACTGTGTTGGTTTGGACATTTTTGGAACACAAAAGCAAGCCTCAAAATTGAGCTGCTTGGGATTCTTATTTGCTTCTATCATTAAACTGACAGGCCATCAGGCTTAGGATCTTCAAGACACTAACAATCACCTATTTTCTTATGTTAAAAAAAGAGTTGTAGTAAGTAATACTTAAATCTCTGCAAAGTGAAAGATAGTATCTTAAGAAAATAAGCCGTCCGGTATATCTTAAAAGTACTTTAGAATACACTCAATATACATAAAAAAACAGTACTATATTTTTAGCTTACTGTATAAAATAAGCTATCTTACTTGTAAAGGGCTTATTTTGATCTGAGGAAGGTGGTGTTTTCTCCGTTCTTTTAACATTAGTATTAGAATCCTTAACTTCAATAATAAATATATATGGCCCATCTCGCCAAGTTTTCATAACTGCATTCATTGTCTGAAAAGAAAAAGCCTACATGTAGACAGAGCATAGTCAAGAAGACAAAAAACACAGAAGTAGACTAGCCATATATGGACTATATCTTCCATGTAAAAATAAGTGCATCTCTTCCCAGGCCTAAAACTTGTTAATAAATATTTTATACGTAATTTTTAAATCTATTTATTACTATTGTTATTAGACAATACTTAAAATTTAGCTGTTTTAATCCAGAAGAATCCTCAAAAACTTGGGAGGTGATCAGGGCTTATCTGCACACGTCACACTGGCTTAGTGCAAGTGTCATCACAAAGGTATTGCAAAAGCTACAGAGAATTCAGCAAAGCCTCCTATTCCTTGCTTTCAGTGTAGAAGCATTAGGACCATCACAAGAGATACTTCTTTCCTCCTGAAATTGTTTGGCAACAGCACAGCCACATAAAACTCAGCTCCCTGGTGAAGGCTGATTTTCATAGTGTAAGGCAGAAGAGGTAGATGAGAAGTAAAAATTTCCATTGCAGTTATTTCCTGTGGAAAGTGCTACTGCCCTTGCAACAGGTATCATACCTGTAAGACTCAAACCCTGCCAATGAACTAGCAGAGGAAGCTTGCCCAGATAAGGATTTGTACTATAAAATCAATCAGATCTCAAAACTTCCACATATGCAGAAGTTCTAGCCATCTCAGAAACTACAATATTTACCAATAACTTTAAAGGTAAAACAAAAACTATCTACACGTATGCCACTCATATGACCACTGCAGAACCACCACAAAGACTTGCTATAACACCTTCTTCAAGAGAATTTCAGTATTAAAAGCATGTTTTCTTTTAAGAAACATGCTGACTACAAGACCTAAAGCAAACAGAATTTTATGTATCAAAAAGATTTTCTGCTGATATTGACTGAAATTACAAGACTTGGTTAAAAAGATAGTAAACTTAAAATAGGTATCTTTTTATATACCAATTTTGCCTTTAAAATATCTCCATCTCTTGCTGCTTTGATTCCTTATTTCACAAAAGCACACAGAACTACTTGTTTTACCTTTAAGGTAAATGGCCCTGTAAGTACACAGAGAGTTAAATACTATTTCTTTACAGGCATCCAGAACATTATTCAATCTGAAGTTACTTTGAGAATCATTCCTAGATGAGACTTGAAAATTACATATAATAGAAATACTAACAGATTTGAAAACCAAAAGTAACCACTCAACTTGTGTACAATGTTCTGAAAGCTTGACTAGTTAAAGATGAAAACAAATTTAATCTCTAAGTATCAGTGACCACTTAGATCATACTGAAAGTACTACAAAAAAGAACTTTTTTTTTTAATTTATACAACCAGATTAACCAGTATGAGTTCTGTATTTCAGCTACAAAAGAAGCAGTTACCCTGTTTCTGTTAGTCTGTTTTCTGCTTTTCCACACAGAGCTATCTAGTTTCAACTAAACAGCTGAAACAACCCCAAAACAGGTGGCAAAAAACCAGAGCTGCATGATCCCTGTAAATGCCACCAGAAATTTCTTATGCAAAGAAACATAAATTTAGAAAAAACAAAGAAAAGAAAAAAAAACAAACAAACCACAAACAAATTAAGACTGCTGGACTCCAAGCCATGTTCAAATTCAATATACATACAGGTTTATCTGCCACCATTGTGTGATTTCCTCCACTCTCCTTCTTTTCTTTTAGTCCCTAAAAGAAAAACATAAAAATGGATAAAACTATATGGCAAAACTATCTGTTCCATGCCTACACTCACCCATCAGAAGGGAAAAAAAAATACCTCTTGTTTGTCAGGTGAGAGAGGCTCTGGATGAACAAATTCTTTATAGAAAATCTGCAAGATATAAAAAAGGTACAGCATTTATAACCACTTTATATTAACATGGCATTACTAGAAACCCCAGGAAACTTGATTATAAGGAAAGATTCTCTAAACAGCTGTATTAGAGAACATTCATTTTTCTAAATCAAACAACTGCCCCTTTGTGGAGGAAGTATTGAATACTTAGATTAGTATTTTGTTATTTGAGAGCAACTTTTTCCGCCCTCTCCAGACAACAGGTGACTATTTTTAGAACTGAACCCACAGACATGACAGTAGCAAAATTCATTTCCCAAATACAAATTTGTTGACAATCTCCATTAGTAGATGAAGTCTATGCAGACAGAAACAGGATTTGGAGATTTCTGCCTTAGCCTATGCAAAAAAGGTCCCTAGATGAGTGTCTAATTAGAGATCCAGATTTTGCAAACCCTTCCAAACAAACTACGGTGACTTGAAATCTAGTGGAAAAAAAGCTGAACAATCAAAAGGAAAAATTGCTGTGAAACTTCAAAATTAGTATCTGAGAGGAATATTTTGTTTCAGTTTACTTTTCAAAGGGATTACAGAAAAAGTCACTTAAAAATCTGTTTCATCAACCTGAACATTCAGTTAAGACACCCAGGTTCACATTACAAAGTTAAGCCCATAAAATCTCTTCCATAAAACCATGAAGAACTGACATTTCTCACATTAGACATAACAAGCAGGCAGCATACAGATAATTTAAAAAAAAAAAACTTTCAAGCCATACCTTCACATATCAAAGGAATTAGAGATTTACAGATTATTAAAAACCCTTTTCAAGTCACCTCCAGGCATGTCTTAAATTTAAAGCCCAAACAAACAAAAACAATTGAAAAACCCCAAACTAACACTAGATTAAATAAATACAAGACAGACATTTCCCACTACTCTCTATTCACAACCCTTGGTCTAAATTGGAAATGGTGGAATGCAGATGCAACACTGCACAGTTTGCCTTGAAATTTTAAGTACACCATTAAAGAAAGACTGTGTTCCATGGATATTGTAGTTTGACTGCACATCTTCAGCTGGTGGCACACAGCTGCTGTCGAGCCAATGCTTACTCTTTACTTCCCTATGCTGTTTTGCATTGTCTTCTCTTTCATTTGCTTTGTTTCAAATACATTTTAGCACTGCTTATTTTTTGTTTGTAACCTGCTATCAGTGCTTAAGTAACCCATTTCTCAACACTTTTGCATTTCCATTTTAAATTAACATTATCTGAGAAAAAAAATGCCAGTCCTTTATCAATCCAAATCTAGTGGGAGTTTCACTCTAGAGCCAGAGATTCACATTCTACTCAACTACCAGTAGCCTTCTCTAAGTGAAACACATTCAGAATACAAAACCACAAACAAAAAAGCAGCACTGAATTTTACAGTGGTTTCCCTCTCCCCATGTGGGCCAGCTGTTGAGGAGCAAGCCAGAAGTAAAGCAAAAGAAATTATTATTGCAGTTTGGTTGTGACAAACAGATAAAAACAAGTGCCTCCCAATCTACAGTGATACTTACATAGGATGCTAACACATCTCACAGGAACTACCACCTTCTCTGTATATGATATGAGAGAACAATGCAAACTGTGAAGATTCTATCCATACCTGAGGCCTGAAGAGCGTAGAGCAATTACGAAAGTGGAGAAAACCCGTGGCATAGTATCCTGACCAACCCGGATGTTCTTCAAATGTAGTCCCAAAATAGTTATCTGCCTGTTCATCCTGCCAGCCATAGAACAGAACTTAGGTTAGCATCCAATATATCAAATAGTTTTTACCAGTAGGCAGCTGCAAGACCTGGATAGCACCGTAACTCCTTTCTGCACAGACTCTTGTAAAGAATTTAATTGGATAAAGGTCATCAAGACAACACAGGACTATTCTTAAAAAAAATAAAAAAATTCCCTACAGGCTTTGAGTAAGAATTAATACCTAATTAAAAAAACCTAATGAAATCCCAGTATTCCTGCAGTGGACATGCAGCAGCCAGCATAAGCTTCAGTCTACACAAACAAACTCTACATTGTTATATTAAGAATTAAAGACTTCAGTACTGTTAGGTTAGTAGTCTGTCATAATTTTAAGTAAAAAATTAGTAAGTAAATAAATTTAAGTACACATGGGAAAGGAGTTAATAAACCACAGTTGTGATCTACAAAATTTGATAGAAACACTATACATTTTGTATAAATTGCTAATATTTGCAATGTGCATTCATAAAGAACAGAACATAAATTTTTGTTTGTTTGCTGTTATTAAACATTCTTGCAGATAATATTTTAATCTATCATAAACTCACACACTTTAGTTTAGAGTTGATGCACTTATTTAACCTTCTGGGTTTAGAAGAATTCTGACAAACACTTTCATCTTACCCCAGTCTCACAAGTCAGTAATGCCAGCAAGTGATTCCATTCCATATAATCCAGAAATTTGTTGTCTTCCAGTGGAAGAGCATTTCTTTTAGGCCCAAAGAGCAGTAAGGATGTGAGATAGGTTCAATCCCCTCACCCTCAGATCTGCTTGTCCCTAAAAATCATTACCTATGTTTTTCCACAAAATTCTTACCCCAAAGTTGAAGACTTCATTGTAGCAGTCAGAATATCTTAAGTACCAAGTAACATTGTAACTTTGGGAGGGATCACAAGCTTTTTCATCTCCTTCAACTAAAAAAATAAAAACAAAAAACAGAACATGTAAGACACTGTCAATCTGCCATGCCTTTCCTCCCATTCTGTGCCAAACTACTGTCATTATATCAATTTTAAACATTAAGCTGAAAGCAAAACAATAAAGAAACATTTTCCTCAAGGAATCCATTCTGTTCAGTGAAGGGAACAGCACGCAGAAAACAGAATCCCATCATAATGCCACTAAGTTCCATTAAAGACACAAAGATAATTTGGAAACTTCTTTTTATTCTCAAGATAATCAGTGATATTTGCAAATACCCAACAAGAGAACTGCAGCAACTCCCAGTGATAGCAACACACAAAATTATTTCCCTTTTCCAGATATTTAGAACATGTAACAGACAGAGATAGCTAAGAACAAATTAATACTAAGGGCAATTTTCACAGATAAGTTAAAAATACCAATACCATCACCAAGGAAGATTTTGCAACTCAACATTCACCCCCCTGCCCCACAGAAAAGACAAACAAGCCTCCTGTAGCTTAGTTCACTGTCAAAGCTGCAACGTTACCACAAACAGCAGTAAGGTAACTTGCTGCTTTGATTCATGCATGAAAAATTAAAACACAAGACTTCCCTCTGACCCCCCTCAGGAAAGAGCGTCTGGGTTTTGTGTTTCAATTCTCATTCTAAAATTAACACCTGAGAAAGAGAACTTGACATTAAAAAGATAAGCTTCACCTGTAAACAAAATGAGCAGTGATTTTATTCAGTCCTGAACAGCCATTTAGATTATTACATTTGGGTTTTTCCAGTAAACAGATGGCAGAACTCATCCAGCTGACAGCATGTTTCTAGTGGCTAACAAACCCCCACAACTTCACAGGCAACATTCATGTCAGCCTAGACATCCACAAATTTGTTACACGTAAAGAGCTTTTAATTAATGTTTCCCTATTGACCACTGCAGGTAAAAAATGCAATCAGAAAAAAAGACCCTGCTACACAGTCTTAACTGACTAATTCCATATTAAACTATGTGACTACTAAAGCAAGTATACGTAGAGCAAAAAACTCAACGGAGTCCTTAATACCAAAGTTATAAAAAAAAGAAATAGGAAAAAAATTTGGAATGCAGTCACTAAAAAATAAGTTTCCCTGTGATACCGTCTGGCAAGCATGAAAACAAGACATTCTCCACATAGCTCTAGGTGTTACAGAGAGCATGACGAAGACAAGCAGCAACACAAGCAGTGCAGTGACATGGGTAGATGGCAAATTCTTAGAAGACAAAGGGTCTTCTGATAAAACTGATCAAATGAGGAACACCTCAAAGAAGTGCTACCAAAAAATAGCAGGGATTAAAAAATACATTTTGAATACCTTTCTTCCTATTAAAAATAAATTATTGGAACTACGTTCTGCAGCAACACCAACTAAAGGTAAAATAGGCCATGACTAGACCCATCCACCAGTATCTGCAAACATCAAAATTATAGAAATCTTGAAAAGAAGGTACTCTAAAATTCAGAAAAGGCATCCATGGCATTTATTGAATACAGCAACATGGAAATCTAAGTTACTTGGCTTTCAAACAAAAGCAGCAACATTCAACTCAAATGCAGTCTTAGTATTAATTTACAGAAAGCAGGATTTCTCCTGAGATCCTAGACAGGAAGCCAGATGCCTTCTAGAATAACACTCAAGAAAATAAGTAGATAAGAATACATTTATTATCGACAAAACTAAACACCAAGAGCAGTCTTCCCTGTCAGAAGCAGAAAGCATCAGACACCAATGCAACACAAAAAAACTGACAACACCAAAAACAGCAAAAAGAAGAAATAAGGAGGAGATGCAGGTGCTCACCAAAAACATGAACAAACCATGAGCAAACATGCTTGGCTTGTAATGTCCACACAAACATCACAGAGCAGATGGAAAAGGCAACAGACAGCAAACAAAAGGAGACAGACAGGTTTCCACACAGACAATATATTATATATATATATGGTTATTGCAGCTGTACACCTCATGATTAGAGTTACCACATACTTCACTGCAAAAACCCACATCTTACTTAGATGCCACATTCATTTGAGTATACAATTTCTATTAAAATTCAGAGAACGCCTAACATCTACCAAAGCTCCAAATGCCCTTTCAACAACCCCTCCTTTTCCCCAAGCATCAGATTTCCTACATTTTGATCCTGCAGCTACACACTTGCAATTGTCCTGCTGCGAGCCATGAAACTCGGAATTTGAGCTACACTTGACAAGTGGGAAAACCTTAATCCTGATGTGATGGACCTTCACTAATAGCTGCTTTAATATTAGCCTCCTATCTTAGATTTATGTGGGATTAATGGAGGTGCTTTAACAAGCTGCCTTTGAAACACTGTCTGATGAAGGGCAGGTATCTGAAAACAAATGTGAAAATCAATATGGCTGGTAATAAACATAATAGAGCACAGTAATGCACCATTTCATTAAGAATGAACTAATCTTCATGATACTTTAATCTTCTCAGTTAAAAAAAAGAGCATAATCACTGCAGCAAATAAGTCTTGAAGTAAAAAATGCACAGATGCCATTAATTGTCTCTGAAGTGACTTATTTCCTCATTTGACAAGTGCAGAAAGGTATTGATGAGCACTGTATCTGTGTAACTAATCAATTAGCAGCTGGAGATGAAACAGCTTCCCCCTGAGCATCACGGTAAGAACTGGTGCAAGCAACCTCTTAAAGTGCTCAAAGTGTATGGGGAAAGATTTTAAGCTAGTCAGTGGCACGAGTCACCTGTGTCACCTTGCTGCCATCTAAATGCTGTTCTCATGTTCACAGATGTGAAGGTATTATGCAGAAACCCTCCTTTGAACAGCAATCTACATAACCAATAGCCATGGCCAGAACAGCAAAAAGCAATAAGCAGCAATAACAAATGGGAAGGATACAAACATGTTTACTGTGTAGCACACTTGTGCATCATGACCAGGAGAAAACAGCTCTTAAGAGCTCTGCCACAGCGTGCAACAGCATTCCCTCACCACTCTAGAAGCCCTGGCCAGAACAGCAAAAAGCAATAAGCAGCAATAACAAATGGGAAGGATACAGATATGTTTACTGTGTAGCACACTTGTGCATCATGACCAGGAGAAAACAGCTCTTAAGAGAGCTCTGCCACAGCGTGCAACAGCATTCCCTCACCACTCCTAGACGCACGCAGTTAAAGAGGGGCCTCAAAAAACACTGCCTCCTGCACATGGGCATCAGTCACCCTGCAACAGAACTAGTCCTGTCATAGTTGGCCCCAAATCTCCCAGCTAAAGGAATTTAGCATATCTTACAATAGGGAAGGTACACTGCACAATAGGGCTCAGCATATCCCACACCTGATTACCCACTATCTGAAATGAAGTCGTGCTCCCATTGCTCATTTTGCCCTCTACACAGAGAGCCTGAACAGACCCATTCATTTCTGCTACTGGCTAAACACATTACAATGGGTAAGCTTCAAGGCTATTAACACACCAAAACATATCAGAGCTATGGCTTTCATCCAGTGTTAGATTAGCTGTCACTGCAACCAGTGCAGTTAAACACTCCACAGCGTTTTAACTCCACACTGGTTACAGCAGAGGGGGTGCCAACCAGCAGAAGGAGAAAATTCCTTTTAACCACTTACATCTCAGGAAAATGGTGGTGTTGCTGAAGAGAATCTTCCCAAAGTTAAACTTCTTCCCCTGCAAAGGCACAAAAAAAGGAAGAGGTATTACTGGGTTTAATGTCACCAAGCTTAATTAAATATCATCTTCTACTCAGAGTTTAAGTCAATACAGCAATGGAAGTGAATGCCAAACCAGAAGCCAGCCTTACTGGATTTTCCAGTCATGCTTCACCACCCCTTTAGTCTATTCTTAAACATGGCTTGAGAGGCTTGGGGATTTTGCTCTGCAAAACTGAATCCATTTTATCACCACTTGTTGAAATGATTCACTTTTTTTTTTGTTTGCTTATGAGAAAGTCTGGACTACCCGACAAAAAAAAATATGTTCCAAAAATCAAAAGGAGTATTCAACGTGATCCTTTAATTAAGTTCCTGAAGCTCAAGAGCCTCACAGAAAAGGTACAGTCCTCCCTTCCTGAGTCTGGCAAGGACAGGTTTTACGTGAGGCAGAATCGCTTTTTTTCCCCACACGGAGCCAAACACGCCGTGTAACTGAAGCGCTGGGAATCCCTTCACCTGCCCAGAGACCCAACTCTCTCCGAGTTTAGGGTTCCAGGGGCGCAGCTTTCCCGACGCCGGGCCCGCAGCGCCACGGCGGGGCCGCCA
>NW_009951788.1:303381-315634 GCF_000747805.2 Chaetura pelagica | reverse complement strand
CTGGATACGGCAGCCGAGCCCCGCCGACCTGGTGCAAGAGCCCTAGAAGTGCATGGGTATCTTCAGGCAAAAATGGGAAGGGTTACATTGCCTAAATACGTGGTTACTCTGAGGTCTCTAATAATAATCCACGTCTGTTTGTATTTAGTGCGTAGTAGTTGTGACTGAGTCTTCTTGGCTGTCATCTGCATTACGTATGTTGCATGTACATAATTAGTAAGTATTTTGTAGGCATCAGATCTTTGCCAGTGCTAAGACCTTATTCTCTTCCATATATGTCTCTACAAAACATGTTCTGAGTATTTTTTCATCTTAGACACTACTGGCAGTCCATTTTTTCAGACAAGACAAACATTTACTGTTATCTAATAGACATAGACATTACCTTAAGCCTAAAGATAACACAGAGCTGTCAGCAGGGCCAGCAGAAGGTTCCCTCACTCTTCAGCCCCACTGCGGGTGGAAGAGAAGGGAGCAGGATTTCTCCTTTTCTTTCAATCCTGCTTCCATTCACATTACTGGAACATAATATTTAAATGCAAGGACTGCAGGGAGAGATCTGGCTTTGAAATGCAAAGCCCCATGAAGTTACTCATGCTGAAATTCAGTTATGTTGGTCACAGATTCAATTGTTTGCCAGAATTACCAAAGTTTAAAAAGAAATAGCTTAGCATGGAACTAAATGTGTAAGAACTTCTTCCCATATCCAAACACTGCAATTCAAAATCCAACACATTGTGTGCCACCACAGATATCTGCACTCTCTTGAATCCTTACCCTCCTGAGGAGGTCCCCCATCATCTGATCATTCAGCAGTTGTCTGGTAAATGCATTTACACATTTTCTTTATCTGCTCTTTCTAGCGTCCAAGATGAGGCTGTGGACAAAAGCACATTTAAGGAATGCAACCAGATTGCTTTTTACAGGTAAAGAGAAGAATTGTAGTGTTGGGTTGTTTGTATGTTTGTTTGTTTTTTTAAACTAGTAATACTAAAAGATTGAGGAAGTGGTTAGACCGATAGATTTTTAATAACAGCAAGTTCGATACTTTCAGGATTTATCTTTCCAAGAGAGTATCACCTGTCAGCAAGCAATAATCAGCATATTTTAAGAGGCAGAATCTTTACATCCAAAACCTATTCTGTTAAAATTCGAGAGTCAGTTCTCTCATCTGACAAAGCCCCAGCAATATTTTAACTATAGGTACACTCAGATGCAGATTGTTTCCTTGATGTGGATATTTCTTGAATATCTCAAATCAAAAGAATTCTCAATAGAAACCATTACTCTGTGACAGTAGCTTACATGATTACAGTCCTGTTGAACAAGTACTTAGGCCAGAATTCAGCATGAAATCTAAATGCTAGCTCATTGGTCTCACAAATCTAATCTTAAGCTTTGGTTCTTCTCATCCAGTTTCTAACTGTTATACCTCTCCTCCTTTTTTTCCTCCCATCCTCCATTCTCCTCTATCCCATGCTGCCTGAATGAAAGGAATGACAGCACAGTGTTACACCAATTAGCTAGTGACATAGTGAGTTTCAGTTTCAGATAGTAATTTCTGTTCTGTAGGAAATTATGTTCAGAAAACCCAAAAAAACATTTTGCCACTGGGACTGGGACTCCTTCCTCCTATCGCACTGGCACTTTCTAGCCTGTGACCATTTTGATTTAGCACATCTGATTTCTTAGCAGGAGGTTGCCACACATTGGCGAGCATCAGGTCCTGACTTTGCTCTGATTTAAAAACACATGCTTTATCTGATTACATTTGTGCAATATCTATTTGTAAGGTAAAAAAGTCAGTTTACTAATGAAGAAGCTTCCCTTTAAGATAGTCTCCAAGACACTTATCTTGGGCTCGTCAAGGAACATACTACAAACTATCAAAAGAGTCTCTGTTTCAGGGTCTCTGTGATATAACTCTGTGCTAATACTGTGTTAAAAACTCATTAGTCTGCAGGCTTGTTGAAAAACAGTTTCCTCAGTGCATATTCAGGAGGTTACACACTACAAACCACTTCATAACTGCAGGGTGTGGAAGCTGTTCACTGGGGGGGTGCAGGCCGAGCAGGATTTTATGACAGAAAATGAAAAACAGTTTGTTTAGCTTAAATTTCTAGAGTCACAGAAAGGAGAAGAATGTAACTGGACAACTGAGAATTTACTTGGACACTTGAATTTAGACTATTATTACTTTTAAAACCCTATAGAGTGGTGATGGGTGACCAGACCTCTCTTAACATCTCTTCCATAAAAACGTATGTGTGCTCCTTATTTTTCCCCGTGTCTTGAAGCACTGACAGTAATTGTATTTGAAAAAATTGACGACAAAATTATTAAGTAGACATTTCTAACAGTATTATCTCCTCTTGTGTGATATAAGCCACTACAGTTAGGGAGACCAAAAATTATTATCTGTCTTGACAGGCGTCAAAAACTTCTATGTCCTGGAAAATCGTTGTATCGAGCATTGTTGGATTCAGTCACGTTAAGTGATGAGAACATCAAATTCCAAATAATTCATGAGGAGAAAAAGGTGAGATTCCAGCTAGCATAAGAGGATGCTTATAGAAAGAGCAGTGAATATTATCAACAACTCTAATAATATTTGCAAGTTTTGAGATTCTTCAGTGATAAAGATACGATGCAAAGTATCAGCCTAAAGACATCCTTACTGGTCAGTATTTATTTGACAGCCTGAGACTGTGCAAGGAGAACAGGTATTTTACAGAACTTAAAAAAAAACCAAACAACTTTAATAACTATGAAAAATCTGAACATACCTATTTTTATCTGAAAAAAAGTATGTTTTTAATTCAGAGTTTTTACCACTATTCCAAAATAATAAATTCTTATTCTGTAATAGAATAACAAGATGTAAGTTCCAGCACCTCCTAGTCATACCTTTGTATTTCTGTGTTCACTCAAAAGGCAGTTTTTGGGGGAAAAGAAGTCTTCTTTTCATTTAAGAAGACAGCCAGGAAGAGGATTGTCTTCTTTTTCTCTAATTTAACAGCATAGCAGCTGGCAAATTAACTCAGAGGATAGGCAACCTAACTCATCCTAAGTTTATGGGAGTTTGGAACTACAGCTCTCTTCCATGCTGTAAGCATCAAACTATGTATATACTCTGCATAAATATATTTTCTGTTTCTTGTGAATTCTCACCACCTTTGGAGCCAGCACAGGAAAAGGAGCCTATTTTTTTGGTCTAGATTTTAAGGTAAATTAAAAACCAAGGCTCTGTGGCTTGGCAGACCATTTGGAGGTTTATAGAAAGATAACATAACATTTCCTAGGAAGCAGGATCTGGAATTCCAAATGAAACTTTTCTCTTTTGGCTACTCTCCCTCTGGGTTTGTGGCTTTTTCATTCTTACGTGTCTTTGGAGAGATCAAGGCTGATTGACTTTCATGTGGAGGGAAAAGATATCAGTCCGAAATTCTTCAGCCAGTTTTTTGTCTCACAGGAGTGATAAAGCAAGAAAAAAACAGGAAAAAATTGGACTTGTGATACAGGGATCCTCCATGAGAGTAAAACGAGACATTTTGTATGAGCTACAAGAGTGACTTCCCAGTTCCCTGAAGTGAAAAATAGCAAGTTACAGTGGGTAGGGGAGTATTATGCATTTTCTTTAGGTGTCTTTCTGACATAGTTCATCAGTGTCAGCATCGCTGTGAATACTAGTTAACACAGAGCACTGATATTTTTGCAAAAAGTCCACTTCTCAGTAGTATCCCACTCTTACATTGACAGTGCAGTAGTAAAATTGTCCAAACTTCAAGATTAGATTAGCATAATACTAGTTAACACAGAGCACTGATATTTTTCCAAAAAGTCCACTTCTCAGTAATATCCCACTCTTACATTGACAGCACAGTAGTAAAATTGTCCAGACTTCAAGATTAGATTAGCAGATTCCATGCTGCTTGTGGGGACAGCTGCAAAATGCTACACAGGAGAGGCTTTAAGAGTTTCTTCTCCAAAGGGGAGCAGTAGAGCTAGCTGGTGAAAATTCAGATGGGTTATGATTATTGTTCAGCAATGCTGAAGATCATTTGTTTGGTGATGTTGAGTTGAAAGTTGGGGTTTTTATTACTATCTGTTTACACTCAGGTTCTTCTACAAGTAGAAATTTGTGAAATACAAGGCAATATTTTTAGGCTTCAAATTGATGAGGCAGCTCCTCTCAGATCAAGATACAAAGTTCCCGATGTTCTTATAAAGGAACCTACCACCCAGAGGTAAGTGATGGGAAGATGATTTTTAGCACCTTAGTAACTTACACAGCTCCATTTACTGGAGTGTTTCCCCTTCTCCCTTATTTGTGCTACACTATAGTTGTATCTCTACAATACAAAGTTGTTACGGAAAGATAAACTAAAAATGTCTGTGGTTAATTTACTTTCAAAAAATCATGTTAAATACACAAGAAGAAGTTTTGTCATACACAGAAGAAACTTTTTGACCCAATCAGAAAATAGCCTATCTGTTGTGATGCTTAATTTTTACCTAAGGCATTACCAGTTCATGTGAAAGGAGTGCAAACTCTGGATAGTTTTCATGGCAGTTCTGTAGCCATCTGTTACAATGTGCAGTGGAAACCTGAACAGAGCAAGTATTTCTGGGGTTCTTTGCTTCAACATCATCTTTGAGGTTTCTACAATGTAGTGGATATTTTCAAGCCATCTTTTGTTTCAAATCGTTATTTAACTACAGTGGATTTCACATGCTGCTAGTTGATGTAAAGCTGTTTGTTGCTTTTCATTTGCCAGGCTCTTTATATCCCAGAAGGAGGCAGGTATTTTGGTGCTGTCAAGTCTTAATGAGGACTACAAACTTCAAATCACAGCAAACCCCTTCCAGGTTGAGCTACAGTCGAAGGGTGAGACTGTTCTGAGCATTAATTCCAATGGGTTGTTATATTTTGAACACCTACAACCACCTCCCAGTGATAGGTACAGTATCTGTCGCATTGTAGTATGTACTAACTGTGCTGTAGCTGAAGATAAACAATTCTATGGAATTGCAGTTTCTGTGATAGAAACTCTTATGCATTGAAATCTGTCTTCTCTTTTACTTCATACCAGTAAGTACAATGGTGGAGTTCTAACCAAGAAAGTCTAGATCAATGAACTGCAGACTGTTTTAATCCCTTGCACCAGCCATTTACAAGAGGCTAACCATGTTCTGTAACCATATTCTGCCCTATTCTGTAAAACACTAGAGTATCTCAGTACACCCAGTCTTTCTTGGGAATGAGTGATGGTGGTATGTTGAGCTTACTAGTTTTGTTTCCTTTTATGACTAAACTTACTCTTTAAGTAAGTTTTATTCACCATGCTAGCTTTTGAATTAAGTTGTGTTAAACTTACAGTATGCTACACAACTGCAGGATTTTACAGGTCAGTCCCACTGCCATGTACTGGAACGGTGAGAAGCCACAGTGCAGTGCACGTCAAGACTGAAAAAAGAGCATAGCAAGCATCAATCCTAGAGAGCATTATTTCAAAAATGGTCATTAACAGAGAGCCCATAACAGAGAATAACAAATGAGTGAGGAACTTCGGGGCGGATAAAACACTGATGCAGGTAGAAATAAATATGAAAGTCCAAGAAGTCAACTCAAACATGGATTGAATGTTATTTGAAGATGCCGCATATTAAAATGGGTTGCCAGTTAGAGCTTGCAACTATGACATCTATTTTCAGATAAGCCAAGCACCAAAACTCTTACATAACATATAAGGCAATGCATAATGCTATATTGTCGTGGTTTGGGCCTAACATGACAACAAAGAACCAGCCCCATGGCTGCTCACTCAAAGTCCCCCCCACACACACACTGGGATGAGGAGGACAAAGCCCAACTAGAAGCTCATGGGTCAAGACAAAGGACAAAGAAGGTTCTTCACCCATTAAGGTCCCTGGTAAAACAGACTCAACTTGGGGGAAAAAGTAATAATTTAATTTCACACTAATCAAACACACCCAGGACACAGACACACACACAGAGCAGGGCTTGTATATGTTACCCACACCCCTCCCTTCTTCCTGGGCCCAAATCCCTTTGTTCCCAGTTTCTCTCCCTCCTTCCCCCCAGCGGCACAGGGGGACAGGGGATGGGGTTTAGAGCCAGTTCGCAGGCTAGTGGTTCCTGCTTCTCCTTCCTCCTCAGGAAGAAGGATTCTTTACAGTCCTTCCCTGCTTCCCCACGGGGTCCCTCCCATGGGAGAGAGTCCTCCACGAACCTCTCCTTCATGAGTCCTTCCCACGAGGTCTGGAACTGCTCCAGCCTGGGCTTCCCACAGAGTCAGGGGCTGCTTTGGGAACAAACTCCCCTGGTGCTGGGGTCTTCCACGGCTGCATATCCAAGTCCACTGACCACAACATCCAAGTCCAGTGGCCAAGTTCACCCCTCCTGGTGCCTTCAGGGAATGTTCCACCATGCTCCTCCATGAGTGCAGGGGCACAGCTGCCATCTCGCCATGGGTTGCAGGGAAACTTCTGCTTGGGCACCTTCTTCCCCTTCTTCCTCAGCAACCACGGGCACTGCTCAGTCTCTCCTGCTCAGCTCCTTCTAGCTGCCTGCTCTGCTCAGGTCTTACATCAGTTATTTCGTATGTTAATCGCTGAGGTGCAGCTATTGTCTCTAATGGCTCCCGAGCTTCTCAGTTTCTTCCTGCGGCCACCGGTGGGGCCTTTCCTCCACTACAAAAGCGCATGCCGAAGCAGCACATACTAATTTTCTGTTTGAAATCCTTCCGTATGTTAACAGTAAACTGATTTTTTCTGTGTATTTTTTTTTCCACTAGAAAATCTGCAGCAGAAAATGAGGAGGTAGCAAGGGATTCCTCTAAGGTAACTTAAGTTCACTGCAATTCCAGCATAAATATTTTATAAAGAAGAGAATTGGCTCAGTAGAATCATATATTCATTTCTTCTGGTACTATGTTTAAAATCATAGTTTAACCACTCTCCAGTGAAATGCAAAAAAAGCCTTTATATTTCATATTGAGAATTTTGCAAATTCATAATTTAATTAATGTTTATGTCTTTTACCAGACCTGTAGAAGGCATCAGGTAGATCTAGCTCAGTTTGTATTTTTTTCCCCATGGCTTTTTATTTAGAATTTCTTTCTCCTTTGTTCTCTCATTTAATTAGGAGTAAATGTGTAAAAGGGAGTTTTGTGCCAATAATTGGTCGTTTTCAAACTCCCTGTTTGTTGCAGAGAGAATTTCAAGAGAACAAGACCTGTTTTATAACAGTCCAAAAATATGCCTCCACATGCCTTCATGCTTAATACAGAAGTAAGATCCTCTCTGAAATAACACCAGGTCCTGGCAGAGCATAAAGGCACATACCAGTTTTCCCAGGAGGCTGAGTTATGTCCATGATACAATTTTAGCCTCCTGTAGAGCAGATGGCTCGTCACTGCACCATCCTGTTATAAATGGCAGGAGTTAAGCTGCCTTCAGCATACTTGTGTCTGAACTCTTGAGTTCAGTGCCCACCTTGGCAGAGTCAACACAGCTGCAAGGGGTCATGTCCACTTGTTCTGGGATGAATGTATAAAGTAAAACCAGGAAAGGCTCTGCAGAAAGTGGAAATTTTAGGGCAATGAATGGCAGGGCACAAGGCTCAAAATTTGAAGTAGCCTAAATTGTATTAGTTAAAGACACAGGACTGTGGAGAGTCTGGAAAGTTTTGTGGCTGTCTGGCCTGGTTTTAGGGAGTGGGTTTTTTTATTCTGTTCTTATAGGTTTTCCTGTTTGGTTCCATCCGTGCAATCTTAGCATTTCATAATCGTGTTCAACATCCAGAGAAACAACATTTTTTACATCATCTAGGTTCCCTTTCCCACAAAAGATTGGACCAGATCGTCTTTTGAGGTCCCTTCCAACCTGGGCTATTCTATCATCCTATTATTCTATCCAAAATCTCAGGTCTTACTTTTATGCTGTAGCAGACTGTGTGTGTGCTCCACTAGCACATCAGTTCAGCATAAATTCCTGCAGCAGGTTTTTAGTATTTATGGTAAGTATATTTGGAGAATGATAAAAATTCCTCTGGTCACCCTGGGACCACTCCTGAAGCTCAACAACAAAACCAGGGGAGATGAGACCTGAAAGCTTTGATACTTAGTAGTATAATTGTTTTCTAAAATAAAAATGCTAGAAATGAAGTCTGAAGAGAGAAGGAGAAGGTGTTCACACAGGCTTTCAACATTTGCAGCTCCATTCTTCCAGTTCTGCTTCAAAATTATAGTCAGTGAGAACATAAATCCACCCCGAGAGCTGCTGTACTCACTTGGTGCAGGAGAGGCCTGAGGGAGGAGGGCAGCGATGAAGACGATGGAGAGGGACACTGCAGAGACCTTCATGATGGACAGAGATGAGCTGCAAGGGCAGAGTCTGGACCCGAGCAGATTCCTCCTGTGTCTGGTGTGAGGTGCTGGTTTGGTCCTTGCTTTTTATGGGGACAGTTGCCCCGTGAGTCAGATTTCAAGGCAAAGGGCCTGGAGTGGAGTTTCCAGAAGGCAACAGAGCTGATGTCACACCACCTTGGCCAAGTATATTTGGAGAAAAAAAAAAAAAAAAAAGCAAGCAGCAGTTAACAGTGTACAAATCTTGTTAATAAACATATTTTTCTTAGAAAATACATGGGCTGAGCAGTTGCATTTGCCAGTCTTAGCTATTTCTGTATATGCAGGAGAAACAAGAGGATCTGGGTCTCTGGGAAGAGAAATTTGGCACTTTCTTAGACATCAAAGCTCATGGTAAGTCTCAGTCTAGTTCTGAAAACAGCATTGCTGCTTTGTATATACCTGTATTCATTCATATTTCTGTCTGCTTTCTCTTCAGCTGCTTGTCAGTGTCTCGCTCGCTCCTTCTTTTAACCTGCCTATCAGCTGTCAGTGAGGGTAACAAATATGACAGAAGTACTGGAAATATTAATTACATTTCTTTTCAGGAGGAAGCATATTAAATGTGACCCATTTCATCAGCTAACTGTGTGCCATTTCTGACATAGCATAGCCCTATCTGCATTGGCTAACTGGTATATAATGCTTTTTTTTTTCTTTTTCTTTTCTTTTTTAGTACGAGCACTTAAAATTGATTTTACTTGTAGTTTATTCTTACGACATATCAGAAATCACAATATATGAACATTAATAATGGTTACAGACCAACTCTTTGTAAATGAGGGACTACAGAAGGAAATAGTGAGCAGTCTTAAGGGATTAGAAAAAAGTTATAGAAATGTGTAGGTCAATAGCTCAAATAAAATTTAAATTAATTACCAAAAATGTATGGCCATCTGCTGTATGTCCAGTTGTATTCTACATTAATTGAGTTGTTTAGCTTTGTCCATTACCAGTATCATGCAGACTTTTATAGCAACCAGCACTACCTGCAGCTGCAGGAGGGAGAGGGAGGTCTGAAAGTGCTTCCTTTTGGTGACAGGAGCTTCTTCAGTTCACAGTCAAGACACAGAGGGCTGGATCGGATGTATTAGGCTAGCATCATGTTATTTTTCTGTTTCTCTGTGTTGGAGTAATAAAGTCCACATGGTCAGGTACTGATCCTGAGCCACTGCTTGTCAGTCTACAGGATCTCTTGGTCATCTGCCGAAATTTGCTCTGGATTCAGTAATGTGACAAGATGATATCACTGGCAAAGACTCTTGGGCATGCTACTCCTCTGGCTGAGGCTAAAGAGAAGAGCAGTAGAAAAGAGGCAACTGACTCTAAAGTCAGAGTGTGCTGCAAAGCTTGGCTTGTAGGTGCTGGGATAGAAAACAGGAGGTAATTTTAAGCAGTTTCCCTAGAATAAAAAAATGACCCACTATTACGTGTATTTTTTTTCTGTCAATGTGAATAGTTTTATTTTCTTAAGCAGATAAAAATCAGAATATCTACAATAAAATCTGTTTAAAACATTACCTATATAAGCACATAAGTAATAATGAAAGTAAGGTTGAAAGTTTTGGCCTTTTCTCCCTGGTGACCAGAGACAGGACAAGAGGAAATGGGGTCAAGTTGCAGCAGGGGAGGTTCAGTCTGGATATTAGAAAAAACGTCTTCACAGGAAGAGTGGAGAGGCATTGGAACAGGCTGCCCAGGGAGGTAGTGGAGGCACCATCCCTGGAGATGTTAAAAAAGGGGTATATATGGTGTTCCATAAGATGATTTAGTGGTTACGGGTTGTAGGGTGGATGGTTGGACTTGATGATCTTGAAAGTCTTTTCCAACCTTGATGATTCTATGATTCTATGGAAGTGACTGTGAAAGACCTGATGACTAAACCCTGCTTTTTAATACGAAAGACCTGATGACTAAACCCTGCTTTTTAATACTTTCTTTTTCAGTTAGGTTTCTCTGCCCTGTTACTTTCAGCTAAGCCTGAAGATGGATCTTTGTGGTCTTCTCTTTTAATGTTATTCCCACAGGTCCTAGTTCTGTAGGTATGGACTTCTCTTTACATGGATTTGAACATGTTTATGGATTACCACAACACACAGAAGCACTTCTTCTCAAAAACACCAGGTAAAGGTGGCAGATTGCTAGTGAAAGCAGTATAATTTTTTGTAGAGGAGAGCTATAACATTGTCTTAATAATTTAATGCAGAGAGCAGTTTGATATGTAGTTAAATGATACAGCAAACTCAATTACAGTCCCTGTCCATATGGAGTGAGTTGTTCTAATTTCCCTTTCCACTCTGCACTTCCATAAATGACACCTTCTTTCTCGGTTTTCTATGCAGTTCTTTTCAGAATTGCATAATTGGTCATGTTGAAGCTGAACTCTTAGCAACCCCATGGTAGGATGGGACAGTTCAGAATTCATATTTTAGGACTGAGAGCAAAGGAGCAGTAGTCTCACTGGCAGCAAAAATGTTGCTTGATTCAGATGGCTAGGACCAAAAAAGCAGTAATCTACACTGTCCACATTTCAGGTCTGGATGCTAAACGAAAGACCATAATACAGAGCTCAAAAGACCATAATACTGAGTTATATAAACACTGAGTTTAGTGGAATGGCAATAGAGTTAAAATTGGCCTAGTGCAAAATGCTTACATACAATAAAAACATGTTTGTTTGTCCTAGTGATGGTGATGCCTACCGGCTTTATAATTTGGACATCTTCGGCCACAAGATACATGACAAAATAGGCATTTATGGTTCGGTGCCCCTTCTCTTAGCACACAAGCCTAACAGAACTTCAGGGATCTTCTGGCTGAACTCTTCAGAAACACTGGTGGATATTACTACAAAAGCAGTAGCTGAGGTGAGAGTTGCTTACTTTCCTCAGAATTTAATAATGAAAGAAAATACTCCAGGGCAGGGCCAACAGCAACATGACAACAGTATTGGAGGTTTATCATTTGCTCCATAACAAAGCCTTGTCAGTCTCTTCCTCCTGACCTCTCTACTGCTAAATTTGTTGATAAGACCACTGAAAAGAACAAGGAGATGACTCCTTTCACAAGTCAGTTTGTAGAACTTGTATCTTAATAGGTCTACAGATATGGCAGAGAGGAAATATGTAATGTTAGAGCAGATAATATCTATATAGGTGGATGTAGCCAGCAGAAAAAAGAGTGGACAAAAATCCCGACAATCTCTTGAATCTGAAGAATTTTTCTGAGTTGTTAAGTTCTCGGAATTGCCACACATTTCTGTTTAGCAGAATGTAATGGAATATAATTGACCTTCAGGAAACATAAAATGTTCAGGAAAGGAACTCACTCAACTCTTAAAACAAAAACATTGTTTTAAAATTGAATTATTTTAAAATTGAAACAGTGGGGAAAAGAAAATCTTGCTTTATTCTGCCACTTCATTATGTGGTTCTTTATTACTTGGGGTGATACAGTTATCTTTATCTATATTACTCAGAGATCATGTAGAAAATGTGTAGTTTTTAATTACAAAAAAACTTTTCATTACTCTTCCCATCATTACCCATATTTCCTCATTATCTATTACTCTGCATATTGTATAAGCAGTATGCAAGGTCAAGGGTTTGTGAAGGATATATAAGAAACATTCAGTGTGCATTCCTAATACCTGCTGGGTATGTGATAGTGAATTTGTTGGGTTTCCATCTCTGCTCCATCACTGAACAAAAGTTTAGTAGAGAGAGAGACTCATTTTTACCTTGGTTTTCTTCAAAGCACATGCCACCTGGATCTGCAGCAACTGGTAAGCAGAGGGCAGTGCCTCTAACTGATGTGCGCTGGAT
>NW_009951788.1:292635-303345 GCF_000747805.2 Chaetura pelagica | reverse complement strand
ACCCACTGCATTTGATGTCTTCAAGCAGTTTGCACAACTGACAGGTACTAACTCACATACTTGGAGCCAGTGTGACACATTTATCTGTTCTCTGAGGAACATGCGGTACCATGAGCAGGTTAATATTTACCTGGGCCATTGTGTGCAGGAGGCCAGTTGTTCCCAAACTGCAGCTTGTAGAGCAAAAGTTGGTGCTTTGTGAAGGCAGGCCTCCATCCTTGTTTTCTCAAGCCTCTTGCAGCTGGTCAAATTTGGTCCTAATTGAGAAGCCAGCATAACTACTGCTGTCTGAAACTACTGTCTTAGATGAAGAGAGGAGACTCGGGCTAGAACTGCCAGTCACCATCACAACAGAAGTACATGCTCAGGAAAGTTTCCCAGCTCCCTTTTGCCATACGTGCACATACATACAGGTTTTAAAATGTTTTTAAATCCCTAAAAAATGCAATTCCATGGTTTTCCTTGTACTGCAGGACCTATGGGCATGTTTACATTACTCAGGTTCAAGCATTCACAGAAACTGCATTCTGCTTATTAAAATCTATTTAATTGTTTTCATCAATGACAGTTAAGCTAATCTAGAATATTTTATATTAGAAAAAATGTAAGAATAACATGACATTGGTATAACACTTCAGCATCACGAAACAACAAGTTCCTTCTCACTCTTATATTACCATGACAGCACTCTACTCTTTCTAGTTGTTGAGCTCATTGTAATGTTTGTTATTTCAAGAATTCACTTTGGTTGAAGAATGTGCTCTAGACTCAACTTAGGCCAGCATTCCCTAGCTCCAGACTGATACCTGTTAATCACATTAACTTTTCTAGAGTGTCTAGAAAAAAAATCCTGAAGGGCATTAACAGTGTTACCTTTATTCCCATACTTTTCCTAGGCACTCAAGCCCTGCCCCCTCTTTTTTCACTGGGCTACCATCAATGCCGGTGGAATTATGAGGATGAACAAGATATCAAGGCAGTAGATGCTGGCTTTGATGAGCATGACATTCCTTATGATGTGATATGGCTGGACATAGAACACACAGATGGCAAGAGGTATTTTACGTGGGACAAAAAGAAATTCCAGAACCCCAGAAAAATGCAAGAACATCTCAGGAAGAAAAAACGCAAGGTAAAACGTGTTACAGGAAGAAACAGATTATTTATTTGTGGTGTGAAGCTACCCAATCTAGCTTTAACCACGGTACTTAAGATACTGGAAACTGTACCCTGACCAACAGGCTAAGTTCGTGCCATGGGAAGCTCCATCTTACAAATGGAGCCCAGTGCTATCCTTGGTGGGCACAGCAGAAAATGTTTCTACTTAACATGAGCTTTCATTGGTAGTTGCTGCCCTTACTTCAGCTTTTCTTTGTATTGATAATACTTTTCTGCTTATACTAAATGGAATTTATCCTTTATGTTGATACAATTACTTACCATAAACTATATGTTTTTTCCTTCTGGTGAAGTCCTGGTATGATGTGCAGTCCATTAGTTTAGCTAGTCTTTATTTCTGCTTTACAGCTAAAATATTTTCCTTAGAATTATAGAGGTATTAAATTGTACACAGTTAGTATCTAAAAGCTGTAGAATTGTTTAATGCTTGATCTTTGCCAAAAGTTAGTGAACGACTGTTGAAATAGCATTCAAGTTTTACAGTACCTTTGTTGGGTCTGCAGTACTTTCCCAGTTTAACAGCAAGGCAGTTAATGGCAGCATGAAGTAGCTGTAAATACAATACATGGATGCAAAAAAAAAATTAGAAACTTCTGTTGCTGTTGTACACTATACAAACTAAGATATATTTAAATGTCTTAAGGCAGATGATTTCAAGCAGGAACATGAACATGGAAGTGGGATATTTCCACCTTTTATCAAAAGTGAACTCTTACTCTTTTATTCAGTAGAGCTGATGCTAATGATGTATTTTATTTTCTTGTCCTGGCAGCTTGTCGTCATTGTAGATCCCCACATTAAGGTTGATCCCACATATACCCTGTATTCACAGGCAAGAGACAAGGGATATTTTGTGAAAGACAGAAATGGGCAAGATTTTGAGGGCATCTGTTGGCCAGGTAAAAAAAAAACAAACCAAACAAAACAAAACAAAACAAAAAAACCAAAACACCACCTCTACATTTCAAGTGATTTATTTTTTAAATTTTGCAGAACAGTTTAATTTGGACCCATGGAAGTAGAATTAAACTTTTACATTCCTTGCATTTTGTGTAAATATTCATAATTTCAAATACTTTGCAGTTTCTTTGGTACAGTCATGTTCTAGTTGCTTCAGCTGCACAACTTTCTCTGTTGTGTCTGTTGGATCTGCAGATGGTTCTAGTGCCTAGAACTGAAAAAGGCAGATTTGTTGATCAGAACAGCCATCCCTCTTCTGAGCTTGTCTTGGGTAATGGAAGCATGGTCTGGTCTGTTGCAGTGAGCACTGCTTATGTGGGCTGGATAAAATTAAGTGAACCCTGATAGTGATGTCTTTGATTCAATCATAATGTAGTGATTTGACATGTTATTTTTCATTAGGAGATCTCATTGTGGGGAGGCAAAGGAGGTTGTTCCCCTTGTTTGCCCACAGTCCCAGCAAAGGAATGAATATGGGAAAAATCAAGGACATATTACAGTTTCTAGGAGCATGGCAGGATGTTATTAATCTTAGTGATACCTTCCTGTTTGAGCTTAGGGACGTTGCCTCTCCTTGGCTTCCTGTTCACATCTGAGCATACTTTAAACTGCTAGCAGTCATCCTTAAATGGTGCTGAGCTTCACACCTCCAGAATCTATATTTGTCTGCAGAACATGGCAAGGGGTGTGCTGAGTTTCAGGTTAGCCTGGAATTTGTTCTTGAGCTTTTGTCTCAGAAGCAATAGTAACTGCATTATTGCTGCCTATTGCCTAGCTTTAGGCCACTGAATTTAGGTGTCAAGACAATGCAGGCCAGATCTTTAATCAGGTAAATCAATGGGATCATCCACATCCTCAGGTTCCTCTTGTTACCTGGATTTCACCAATCCTGAAGTGCGAAAATGGTATGCAGATCAATTTGCCTTCAAAACATACAAGGTGTGTATTTATTTGCTCTTGGTTAATATATCCCAGAAAACCTGAAAATGGGGAAAAGAGATGGCTAAGCAAGTTGGTGGCTTTTGTAGCTATATTATCATAACATAGAGGAAGGATTTTCTCCATGGTCTTGTCTATACTAAGAAAGTTGGAACCCATATGCCAGAAGAGAACCTGCTTACTTTGTTGCATCAGTAGAATGAACAAATTGCAGGCATTTTAGCAACCCACAATGCTGCAATTCCAGCTTTTATTACCATGATAGGACACACGGAGCATTGTGGGAGTGCTCTCTCATAGCTCATGGTCGCTTCACCCTGACCTTCCTTCCAGCACTCCTGCCTAGTGCTGAAGGTGTCTGGGTGAACATTGCTGGGCACCTCCAGCTGCCCCACTACACCCCAAAGTTCTGCTTTGCAGTAGGGTTGTTGAATCCATTTCTCTAGTAGACATGCAGAGTAGACATTCCCCATCCTGCTTTTCCTCTCTAGTTTTTCTTTTCTGGCCTTCTCCTCATGGCTACTTAATACTTCTCTTTCCCCTCACCAAATGACAGGAATAGTAAGTACCTACTGAGTTTTGTAAGAACTGCAAAAATCAAGTCGGCCTGTAGGCTGTCACCCTGACCAAAAGCGCCACCAAGAGAGATGAGATGAATGCCTGGCAGCTTTCAAGTGACCACAGATGTATAATTACTGTGTCTTGCTTTGCTGCTGCTGTTTCTACTCATACCTCAGACTGGTCTGACACCCACTAGAGATAACCACACAAAGTCACAGCAATGCCTCTGTCATGTCCTAATTGCAACCCTGTGTCATAGGAATCCACTAATATCCTCTTTGTCTGGAATGACATGAATGAGCCTTCAGTCTTCAAAGGAGCAGAACTAACAATGCAGAAAGATGCTGTGCACTACAACAACTGGGAGCATCGGGAAGTACACAACCTCTACGGATTCTACCAGGTGGAGTATCTAGAGACATAAACCAGCAGTTATTCTCACAGACTATGTCTAATGTGGTGATTTACACAGTTGTAGGTATTCTGTAACTTCCATCAAGAACTGAAACTGCTGTGCTGCATGTTGCTATATTTGAAGTAAACCCTGTGATTGGTCACAAGAAAATGTGACAACATCTGTGCCTTTCTGCCATAACAATGTAAACTACATTGGCTGTGTCTACATTATATTAATATTTTTTTGTTGTTCAACTATATTCTACTAAGCAAGTGTTGCTTTAGTAGCAGGTATTATTTATGGCTATGGATTTCTTAATTTTCCTGCCTTGGAAGGGCTAAAAAGGCAGTGTAGCAAATATTCTAATTATACAGTTTGTCCTTATGACTTTTATATTAATTATTTTCAGCAAATGGCAACTGCAGAAGGACTCATCAGACGTTCTTCAGGAAAAGAGAGACCATTTGTCCTTACACGATCTTTCTTTGCTGGATCACAGAAGTATGGTAAGTATGGACTAGTTGGATGCTTTACACGCTGTTTTGTTCTCTTAAGTTTGGTGAGTAGCAGTTAAGTCTGGAGAGGTTAGAAACTATCTTAGAAATACGGACAAGGTGAGCTCGTAAGAGTGAAAGAGATTTTAAAAATCTCAAGAGACTGGCAAAGTGTGTACAAGTTAGAAGCAGAGTAACTACCTGTGTCCAGTGACAAATACCCATTTTAGTTGCGCATTTCAGGACTGTGTGTAAAGAAAAAAAGTTGCCTTGCAGTTCATGACCATTCTTGTCTTCTTTCCTTAACTGCAAGCATAAACTGAAGCATACACCCAGCTTTCCTGGTGTAATGCTAAAACTGGGTATTTCCAGGGGCAGTGTGGACTGGGGACAACACGGCAGAGTGGGATTACTTGAAAATATCCATTCCAATGCTTCTCACCATCAGCATGGCAGGGATTTCATTCTGTGGAGGTAAGGTGTTTGGCTGGAGTTGCTCACTACACATAGATCACTGGTGCCACCAAGCTTGTATTGCAAGATGGACTTCAGCACAGATGGTGGAAAGCTTAATCGTCTGGTGCATTTTCAGGCAGTTTCACAGATTAGTCTGGTTTCAGAAGCCAATAACCTGCCTTTCACCATTATTTCTCCACTAACTCTTAGGTAGTGTGTGTGTCCTATCTACAGCAGTGTTCTCGGGTGGTCTTCTGTAGGATCACTGTAACTGTGACACTGGGGAAGGCGACCACTTACCCTCCAAAAGCTCTCTTGAGATTTTTATTAAAGGATAATGTGTTACACCAGTAACATGCTCTTATTTGGACAAGCAGCTTTTCAACAGCAGAACTGCAAGCACGCTGTGAAATGCATGGATTTATACACTTGGAATGCTCTTTAGAGGAGAACCTCACCTTTTTCAGGATAATTTCAAAAAACGTGTATTTTTATTTGTCTGCGCAATATCTAGCTGATGTGGGAGGGTTTATTGGAGATCCGGAACCAGAATTACTTGTTCGCTGGTATCAGGCTGGATCCTACCAGCCCTTCTTCAGAGGTCATTCTAACATGGAGAGCAAACGGCGAGAACCGTGGCTCTTTGGGGAGAAGAACACCCAGATCATCAGGGAAGCCATTAGAGAGCGCTACGTCCTCCTGCCATACTTATACACACTGTTCTATCGGGCACACACAGCGGCTGAACCGGTTATGAGGTAAGAGCATAAGTCAGGAGGCTTAGTGATTATCTTCAGGAAGTTACGCAGAGGAGGGAAGTTAAATTACCATCTCTTGCTTACTTTTGCGATTGCTTATTTGGATCTTAAGTAAGAAAAAAACACACAAGAATTACTAAACTGTGTTCATGCATACTCCAAGCTTTTTTAGGGTTCTAAGAGGAAAATTATATTCTGGGTTTTTTTCCAAATGACACCTGGAACATGCTAGTTCAATAAACACTGTGCAGTCTTTAAACATGTTATTAAAGTATTGTGGACTCCAAAGTTCTCATCATGATAAAGAACATCATGTACTATTCCAACCCATACTTAGAGCTTAATGGACTCTGAACTTGCTGACCTAGAAACATAAAAGGCCATTTTGCCCCTTATGAAAATATTGGTTACTTCTGAATTGTTACTGTAATAGAAGCTTTGTATTTAAATTTGATAATTATCTCTGCAGTATTTCTTAGCATTTTTCTTTTCAAAGAGAATCTAATAATCTATAACAGAAATTAAATTAGAAAATAAGCTTGTGTTCTACTGCACCTCTAAGAAAGTGCCTCAGCGGAGCTGAATGCAACAATCCTTTCAGCAAGAGATTAATGTCGTTAATCTTCCTTAGTAATGCTGTGTCTTTGATATTGCCCTAAAACTGTGTTAGAATAGAATCATAGAATCATTCAGGTTGGAAAAGACCTCTAAGATCATCCAGTCCAACTCAACACCACCCTGTCAACTAAACCATGTTGCCACATCTACACGTTTTGTTAACACCTCCAGGGATGTTGACTCCACCACTTCCCTGGACAGTCTTCCTTTTGCATCACTTTTACCTTTACTTACTGTTTTGCAAATACAGTGCATCTCCCAAGTTTTAAAAACATAAAGGTCTTTTGGCAAAGCTCAAGCAGTTTGAGTTTAGATTATTTGCATTATAGACATACTGTGAGCACATCTGCATCTGTCTGCACATATGTAGGCGTTAGATACCCCTGTTCTAGGTACAGTGACTTTCTAAACTTCTGTTGACATACACTGCCCACAATATTAAAGAAAACTTTGATTAAGTTAAATTGGTTGCAGTAGGCACAAAATTAGAGAGGAAGCATGGTATTTATCTCACTGAGAGAAACAGAGCGGAAAATATGTTTTATGAGCAAGCACATGAACAAGCAGGGCTGCAGGGAGCAAGTGGATGCCTGTGAGTGAGCAGGTGAGCCAGGCTTTTTATGTAAGAAAACCCAGACCCTGTCTCTGAACGAGTTGTTATTGTCATATTCTCCCAAACTTTAAATATACAACTCCTCATCTGTAACCAGATACCTATTGCACTATCTGATTTTGAGAAATACTGAAAATTAACTTCTAGTGCACATGTTTCAGTTGTGACCAGGAGGAGATATGCTGCAAGAGTAGTACTGAGCTGCTGAGCACAGGAAGGACTGTGCTGCAAGCACAACCTCAAAGGGAGTTAGCATTGCTGGTAAACTGACAGAGAGGCTCATCCATATCTCCTTTGCTAGAAGGAAGGTATATGGAGTACAAGTCTGTAAGGAAGAAGGCGGAAGGCCAGCAAGTGAGGCTACAGGAGGCGAAACAGTAGGTACCTGGGAGTGTTTTAACCCATTTAGTACTGGAAATGCTAATCAGTGACTTGAAAAAGGTTCTTTAAGGCACAGAATAGGATCTTGCCCTATCTTCAGTTCATGATAGCTGTACCTTGTAAAAAAAAGGGTGAAAATGGAGTCTGAAAACGTCAGAAAGCCTTGAACAGGTTGGCAGGAGAGGAGAAACTGACTGAGTCACACTTTCTTTCTACAGGCCTCTATGGGTAGAGTTTCCAGGGAAAATAGAAACTTTTGATGTGGAAAATGAGTACATGCTGGGTAAGCAAGTGTTGTGGTTTGGGCCTAACATGACAACAAAGAACCAGCCCCGTGGACTCTCACTCAACTCCCCTCACACACACTGGGATGAGGAGGACAAAGCCCAACTAGAAGCTTTTGGGTTGAGACAAAGGACAAGGAAGGTTCTTCACCCATTAAGGTCCAGGGCAAAACAGACTCAACTTGGGGAAAAAGTAATAATTTAATTTCACACTAATCAAACACACCCAGGACACAGACGCACACACAGAGCAGGGCTTGTATATGTTATCCACACCCCTCCCTTCTTCCCGGGCCCAAATCCCTTTGTTCCCAGTTTCTCTCCCTCCTTCCCCCCAGCGGCACAGGGGGACAGGGGATGGGGTTTAGAGTCAGTTCACAGGCTGGTGGTTCCTGCTTCTCCTTCCTCCTCAGGAAGAAGGATTCCTTACAGTTCTTCCCTGCTTCCCCACGGGGTCCCTCCCATGGCAGAGTCCTCCAGGAACCTCTCCTTCCTGAGTCCTTCCCACGAGGTCCAGAGCTGCTCCAGCCTGGGCTTCCCACAGTCAGTGGCTGCTTCGGGAGCAGCCACCTCCCCTGGCACCGGGGTCTTCCACAGCTGCATATGCTAAGTACACTGGCCTCTTAAGTCCACTGGCCTCAAACCGAAGTTCACCCCTCCTGGTGCCTTCAGGGAATGTTCCACCATGCTCCTCCATGAGTGCAGGGGGACAGCTGCCATCTTGCCATGGGTTGCAGGGAAACTTCTGCTTGGGCACCTTCTTCCCCTTCTTCCTCAGCAACCACAGGCACTGCTCAGTCTCTCCTGCTCAGCTCCTTCTAGCTGCCTGCCCTACACATGCGGCTGACAACCCCAGAGCACACACCTTCTGCTCTGATGTGATGCAGCCTTGAGGACCACAGACGTGTTTATGATTTTTCTCCAGGAATTGCTTTGTTGGTGCATCCAGTCACAGAGCAAGAGGCCAAGGCAGTGAGCGTTCTGCTTCCAGGATCAGAGGAGGTGAGGATTAGTATGAAGCTGTTCAGGCCAAATTTAATACAGCAACATTCCAGCTCCCCATCTCATAACTGCTGAGAACTGCTCCTGTGCCAAGTGCTGGCCAGCTGTTCTGGGCCGCTCTGAACCTTGCTTCCATCTTGGTAGCTCACATGCTTGTCTCACAGTCAATTTACCTTCTTGCTGCACAAACCTCACCACTTCTGTAATTTAATTCTTCCCTCAAGGCTTGCTGTTTCATGTGGTACACCAAAAAACAGTTTCAGTAAATTATCAGTCCCCTTTTTTCATACGTTTCTGTTTGGGTGAAACTTCTTTTTTTTATGTCGAAGAAAAAGGATCTTTGAAGAAAGGTCATAAGGAAATCAGAGGGAAGCTGTGGGGAGAGAAAATTATGACAAGGAAATACAAGCCTCAGTAGCCTGGAACTTGTAGCAAAGACTGACATGTAGAGAGATCAGTTCCTTTCTGAAGTAAAGTTAATTATCCACAGGATGGCACTGTGATCCATTCCTATAAATTTTGTTTGGCTGCAGCAGCTGAGGTGGAGAAAAAGAAATAAATGGGGAAAATAGTTCCTAAGGGAAAACCTGAGACTTGAGGGGAATTAAAAGAAGGACAACAACAAAAGGGAGTGTGTGAGACCACGCAGAGCCTTGTGACTCGACTAATGTACCTGATAACACAGAATTCTTCTCAATATAAGGAGAAAAAAAGACTGGGCTCTCCAAACAAGTTAAGAATAATATTTTATGAAGATTTCTGTGGGAACTGACTGCCTGGCACACTTAACAGCAGTTAAACCTGCTGTCAAGTGTGATGCATGGGAAGTTTCAGATGTAGCTCTTTTTTGTGACCTGTTAGGAGTAACCTTGTTCTTAATTTTCATTTCAATATAAATATGCTTCTTCTGAAACTCAGAATTACTAGATTAAAAAAGCAAGGTATTTCATTGTTCTATACTTCCAGATGTTTTAAGACATAAAAGATGTTATGCAAAGTATAGAAAAAATCAGATTATTTTTGTACTTCAGGAGTGGGAATTTATTCTTTCTATCCATTGGTTTTAAAAAGTAAATGCTATTTCTTGCATATCAAAGAATTGGTGACAGTAAGGTTAAGCAGAGGAGTAACTGCATCTGCAGAGGGAACAGCTCTTGCCTTTTATGTCATGCTCATTCTTTTTTCATTTTTTCTAGATTTGGTATGATTTCAGAAAATTTAAACGAATGAGAGATCCAGGCACTCTGAAGATCCCAGTAACACTGGAGAATGTATGTTTTTATTTTAAAATACTACTTCCAGTAAGCAGAGAAAAAAAAAAACAACCAAAAAAAACAAATCAAAAAGGCTTTTGTTTTGTCAACATTCAAAATCAGAAAAATGGCACTGCAATTTCCCTGTAGGAATATAATATAAAATAGCTTTTGTAGAGTAGAAAAATTCTATCTCCTTTGTTGTTGTATGTAACACTACTATGTCCTGGTGGTAGAGAAAAAGTGAGATTATATTAAAGGTGAATTTTCCAAGCAAAGATATTTCACTTGTAGGCATATAGGAAAATTACCACTATTCCCATTGTTAGTTGAATAGTTTTCTTTATGTACTTGTGGTAAAAAGTTCGTTTCTGAGGTAAGAGCAAGTTTCAGTTATTCCTGTTTCAAGTTAACATTATATGATCAGAGTAGATGAACCTTTCTACCCTGGTTGTTGGGTTTTTTTTAGATTCCTGTGTTCCAGCGGGGAGGCACTGTGATACCTCTGAAGACCACAGCTGGAAAATCCACTGAATGGATGATAGATACTTCTTATGAACTTCATGTGGCCCTGGACACACAGGTAGTCCAAGAGTATGTGCCCTTTACAAAGTTGACTTTTATTCTACCTGACCTTGTGACCTTCTTGCCTGTTCCATCAGCACAATGGTGTCTGCATCTGTATGTCCAGTGGCTCTTCTCCACCTCTCCTATGCAGGGGGGCTCCCACTTCCCTCCCACCATTCCTTGAAAGTGAGTGTCGCGAGCCGGTACCAGAGGGCTACCGGCTGGGCGGGGGGTTTTTGGCCGCTTCC
>NW_009951788.1:284070-291986 GCF_000747805.2 Chaetura pelagica | reverse complement strand
GCAGATTCAGGTGCTGCAGTGGGGTCTTGTCCCAGGCAGGCAGAGAGAGCGAGCAGAGACCCACAGAGAGCAGATCCTACTCTCTTTTTTATGGATCAGAGACCATTGTTCCAGAAAGCACCACGGTCTGAATTAGCCAATCACCATTGGCCAGGTACATATTCTGTTAGAGGCAGTTTTTAACCTATTGTCTATTTCTCTGCCACTTATTATGACCCTTGTGCTGCTTCTTTGCTATGCACTTATCTGGTAGGGCAAGAGGCCTGCTCATTCTGTCCTTGAGTGAATCAGTGAAAAGGCATCACTCCTGTTTTGCTGACTTGAAAGGCATTTGTTGTTTAGTCTTATATAGAGGGAAAGAAGAGGGACTGTTCCCCACAGTGAGAATACCTGAGTATAGCAGAGGCAGAACATTTTTCTGACCTTTCTCAGCCCTCCTCTAGTATCTTAGAGGAAGGAGCAGAGAATGAGTAGGCCCAAAACTTTCTATTGGACACTGAGAAAGAACTTCCCACAACTGTCTTTTCTAATAAATTAGGTGACACGTGGCACCTACATCCATTTACAAAACCAGGATGTCTAAGTCTTCAGGCACACTCAGAGCTGGATTCCCTGAGCCTTCCAAGAATACAAGTCCCTATAAAAACCCAAACACACACACATCCTTCACTATGAAACATAACATATAGTGAGACAGTTTTAGCTTCATTGTCTGGCAGTAGAAGCTACTGTTGACATGTTTTACATCTGGTGTGTTTCACAGGCCTGTGCAATAGGTGAGCTCTACCTAGATGATGGGCATTCATTTCAGTATCTCCACAAGAAGCAGTTCCTGTATCGGAAATTCTTTTTCCACAAGAACATTCTCTCTTCCAGGTAACAGCAATTATGGACAAAAGCCACTAACACACTGTCATTGGAAATGCCTTTTCTAGTTCATGAGGTCTTGTTACAAGCGTAGAAGTATTAGTCTCATCTGTTGCTTAATGAAGTCCCCAAGCATGCGGAATCTATCATAAAACTGCAGAGGTGAAGAGTGTTCTGTATACGTCTGAGGGCATCAAAACATGAAATACTGAGTTGTCTCATATTGTTTCAGTCATGTCAAATTAGAGATTCTGCAGATTTACTTAAATCCAAAGGAAGTCATCAGCAACAGTATAGCCTATTGGAGAGACAAAAAACTGGGAGAACTGCAAAAAGGCAGCACTTGTAGTGTTTATATTTTCTAATATATATATTTCTAAGATCTTCACTGGGAGTCCAGTCAGTCACTGGAACAGGCTTCCTAGGGAAGTAGTCATGGCACCAAGCCTGTCTGAGCTCAAGGAGTGCCTGGACAATGCTCTTAATCATGTGATTTTGTTTTAGGTAGTCCTGCTAGGAGCAGGGAGTTGGACTCAATCCTTGTGGCTCACTGCCAACTTGAGATATTCTATGATTCCATCTGGGAACTACCAACACCTTTACTTGTAGTCTTCTAAAGTCATCAACAAATGCACCAGATACATATTAGCATGGTAAAATATACAATAAAAGTACTTGAAAGATGAGGGGACACAACCTGCAGAGGTTAACTGAAACAACCTAAAAGCCAAAAATACCCATAGCTGCGTGTAAGGAATGAGGTGCCAAATATGTCATGATGAAACTTGTACTATGGAGGTGTGTTGCCCATAGAGCTTTGCAGTGCATAAATGTTGATTTTACAGGCATTTCTTTATTCCTTCAGGGTTAAAAAAATATACAGGAGGTAGTCCTAAAACTACAAAATTTAACACAGAGCAAATCTGTAGACTATCATGGATAATGTAGTTAAAAGTATGCTTCAATATCTATCTGGGATACAAAATCTGAAAAGCTTAACAATTCAGGATGGAAAAGAATTATGTTGCTAAATTGCTAGCAAATCTAGAAGTTGGGAGAAGTTGAAATGAATTATTTTCACTCTGAAAAGCAAAGTTTTGTTTTGGTTTGAGGTTTTTGAGAGCTTTTTAATAAAAATGAATTACAGAATTAAAGGTAGTTGTGCCTCAGACTGAAACATCTTACTTGAAAAATGTTAAAATTAGCTTTACATTTATACTTTGGAGTTTTAACTACCATTTTGTTAAAATCCAGAACTATTCTGTTTGTCAAAACCAAGCTTTCTTTGCCAAAAATTATCAAACATTTTTTAATTTTGTGAAATCTGCTATGCAGTGAAAAAATAGCTGATCATGGGAAAAAGTTTTATTTTTTTCAGGAGAAAGGTAAATAGAGAGAAGGAAACCAATATAGGGAACTGTCAGTGTGAGACTGGCTTTCACTGTATCATTCTGAACTCCTACTGATGGACAGAAACTAGTATATATTAATTTTCTTTTCTCAGCTGCAGAGATGAAAATGGACAATACCACACTACATGTGTGGTAGAACGGGTGGTAGTTCTGGGATTTGGACAACAACCTACTTTTGTGACAGCCTGCACCAAGGGTAATGAAATTACTTCTGTTTTACTGCTGCTTTTCAAGTTGTGTTGCTATGCTACTGTTCAAGTGGCAAACTTGACAGTTCTATGACAGAAGCATTACAGCATAGGGAGCATCTTTGTTTAGTTTTCTTTACTGCTTTTTTGATATCAAGGACAGAATTCAGTGAAAGGAGCCAGCAGCTCCTCACCACCAATATTGCAGGCAGAACTGAAGAACACCTGCATTGTAGGGCAATCCATACGTTGGTAAAAGTGGATCAGAATTAACAAGTTCAGATAATTTGTCCTGCACCGAGTGTGACCAGCGACAGCATTTCAAATGAAGGACCATTTGCTCAGATCTGTAAGCCTGCCTAGTCTAGAACAGGACACTTGTAGACAAAACCAGAATTACCTTTCTGTTCTTTCTCATCCAAGTGTCTGGAGTTCCTGACTATGTGGTGATCTCTAGAAGTTGTGAGGCATGCCATATGGATAGGCAGTAGCATCTACAGACAGGATTTATTGTTTGTGACTGCCTTCCAAGCACATCCTTTCACTTTGTGAACTGTGTGGATGTGGGACTCTGCCTCCACCTGTCAATCTCAAGGGCTTTTAGGGTACATGGAAGAAAACCTATGCTGAAACAAAGGTGTGGGTTTTTTTTCATAAAAATCCTTGAAGACTTCATTAGTTTGCTGTACTATTGTTTGAAAGGTCTGGGCACATTTGACTACTATTTCTATTCTAGTCAATCCTTTCCATCAGTGGCAGAACGGACATTCTGAATTAAAAACTGGAGGAAGTAATGTGTAACTGTTTCAGAAAGATTCTTCTTAAATTACATTATAAACTCTCTTGTCCTTTTCAGATGGAAAAGAAAAAGAAGTGATTTTCAAATATGATACAAAGACCTCTGCATTGACGCTGGAAAATTTAGCCCTGAGTGTTGATGCTGACTGGGAGATTCGCATCAGCTGAAACAAGAAGCAGCTTCACAGGGAATTTAAATTGAGAGGCTGAGGGGGAAAAAAATTGGAAGGACTTACGCTGTTCACTTGAATCCAGTAAAAGCAAGGAATCTATTTTACAAATACAGAAACTAACATTTCCTTTTTTTTTTTTCTTTTAAAACACTGATTTAAACATGGACAGCACCTCTATTAGGCAAAAGTAATAGCACTAGAATTCTGTCTTTGGGGAAAAAAGCTAAATACTGTCTGCTGCTTCTGTAAGAAGTTAAGTTCTCATTAAACATGGAGGTTAAGGTAAGAATTTGGACATTCCACTATCTGGAGACTGTAGTATTTGAGAAGACCAAAAACCAGAAGAGAGAACAGCCTTACTTCCTGGTACTCTATCAGTTGGAATTTAACCCACGGATAAAATAAAAAGGCAACACACCTGTCAGTATAAAAGTTTATTTTCTTGCTGCCTAAGCAGGAATATAAAAGAACAGCCTTGAGGTAAACCAAATCCCACGCTGTCCCGATTAACAAAAATAGAGTTAAAACCATCTTGTTATTGCAGGAGATCCAGCTCCAGAACCTTTTACAGTAAGTATATTAAAATATTTAAGTATAAAAACAGAATGTGTCCCGTTACCCTTCCAACACTATCTAAAAGAAACGGGAATAAAGATGTAATAGTACCTAACAGAACTACTGCGGCAGTGCTATTAAAAACTTAGTATCTACTATAAATATAAATAGAATAATATTTTACAAGTTATAAGCCTACTTTGAAGACCTGCTTACAAATATTTTAAAATACTAAAAAGACAAATAACTTTGTGGGGAGAAAAGGGAATAGGGAAGGTGAAAGAAACAGAGCAGCTAATACCCTACAAAGTGAACAGGAAGGCAAAAAAACAGGTGTTTTTTTTTTAAGAAAAACAAACAAAACAGTCAAAATGGTCCAGCTGGCAGCTGCCGCACATCTGCCCATCTCTGGTCACCAGCTCCTCACTCTCTTCCTTCCTCCCAAAAGCACCTCTGCTTGCAGGCTACGTCTCCCTGCAGATGGAAATCTAGAAAGAAAAGGGAACGCAGAGTAAGTATCAGCCCTTGTGCATGTTCCACCTGGCAGTAGAGACAGCAGTTACACTTCCATCAACATACTATCGAAAGTAGCCTGAAAGGCAGACTAGAACTGGAGAAGTGGAGGCCTGCTGTGTACAGAATAGGAATTATGCTCATTCTGCAAGACTTGGTCTGAAAACCACAACAAAACCAGCTGTAAGCAAAGTGCTCCCTTTCTTCCGGATATGGTATTCATATGTGCACTTGCTGCTGTGGAGACCAACTGGCCATTGTCAGCACCAGCACACCTATGGGTGTATGCTGGCCAACATATTAAGGCATGGTACAAGGAGAATCCTGTCATGAGAGGCACCAGGAGGCACTTACACTGCAGTCTCTCCACCATTCTCATATCCTCTTTCTGTAATAGTGTGATCAGAGCAGCTGCCTCTCTCATCTCTAAAAAAATGCAGAATCTCTCCTTACCAGGGGACTGGCCATTGTGTGAACTATGTCTTCTCTTCCTGCATGGGGTTGATTCCTCTGACTTCCTCTCTCCTATGGAAGGGTTGATGGGCTCAGGGCTCTCTTCTGTCACTGCTTCACACAGAAGGCTGCTATTCTCCTTAAAAGAAAAAAACGACAAAATAAACCCAAAGATCGCTCCATACATTCCTGTAATCGCTTTAGGGACAAAAGCTTGACAGGGTGTCTGTGCCTCTATGACACTTTGCTGTGTTTTTCAGTAACCACCTTACTCTTGGCATGCTTGTTTTCTTCTGTTCATTGCCTGTCCTGCAGAGACAGGAAGGTGACTTACCAGTAGGTCAGCAGCATCCCTTTCTGCAGACACTGTGGCATGGGCAGCACAAAGATCTTCAGAAGGCTGCAACCGAGAACAAGGTACTGTTTGATCTGCTCCCAAGGTAATTGATATCTCTAGAGCTCCGAGAGCCAGAGATTCCAGCAGGGCTTGACTTTGTTGGACTGGGGAGTTAACACTGGCTCACCACAGACTCCACTTTCACCAGTTCATCCAGGAGGGGTGAACACATCTCCTCAGCCAGCTGAAACACTGTTGCAAGATCTACTTCTGTCTCCTTGCTTTCATCAGGGGTATGGCACTGCCAGTCAGAAGGTGGAAATTCACCTGCACAAGGTGACTGTGCTGGTGGACTCTGGAAGCAAGAAGACAGTGAACTTTTCTATCAAAAAATGACAGAGGCAGGATGTGTAGCGGCTCTTTAAGGCTTTGGAAAGGAACCTGAGCAATCCACTCAAGTGTCCACGTATCCAAAACCTTAAAAGCTGGTCTGCGCTTTTCAGTTAGAACAGCAGGTTTCTTTACAAAACAAAAAGCAAGGCTCCTATTTTGCCTTGCTTTTCTGTAACTGCCTGACTCGGCACCCTTGTTTCCTCCTGGCCTCTCTCTGCCCTGCAGGGAAAGGAAGGTGACTTCCCCTTGGCTCTGCACTGCTGCAGGGCATCCTCTGCAGACCCTTGAAGGCCTGGCAGGTGTAAGCATAGCCACGTGTTCAGACCAGACTTCCTGTCTTGGTAGGACCGGGATAGAGGGGTACATCAGAACAACCCCCTTCACGTGCTCTGCAGGGCAGGTGTGTCCTGTGGAAGCCCAGCAGCTGGCCTCCAAGCCCCAGGAAGCTTCATGGCTCCTAACCTTCAAGCCATGCTCTCAGACTCAGTAAGGACCAGCTGGAGGTGGAGGCTGTCTTGTCCAGCAGCGCCTGTGCTCCCTTCACAGACCACAAAGCACCGTCTGGGTCACACAGCAACAAGGTCCCAGAACCGGCTACCTGACTGACAGTACCTCCACAGCTCCCCAGACCTGCAGCTCACTCACACAGTCTCCCTGGCTCTCGCCTGGTTGCAGGAGGCTTCACCCACCTGGACAAAGCTGCTCTGGGCACTCGGCGAAGCCGCAGGGCCAGCACAGCCAGTCAGAGGGTCTGTGCAGGCAGCTGGGGAACCGCAGGGCGCAGCAGCTGCAAGAATTCCAACACAGTCAGCAGACTTGCAGGATTTGGGTTTGGCACGCACAGCTCTGCTGCTTACTTGGAGGAAACGTTGCCATAACCACACAGTAAACGGAATCCCAGAAACGTTTGAAATGACACAGAAACGTGTCATTCCCTCCCCATAATGACTGAACTTTCGCTTCTTCCAAGAGTCACTAAGCTCCGAGTTTCAGAAGTTTTAGGGAAATTAAACAAACAAACAAACCAACCAACCACAAAAAACCTGATGAAAAATACAAACCCACAAAAAAAAGGAAGGCAACAATAACTTGCTTGAAAATCTCTTCTGAAGAATAAAAGCACTGAGGTGAGGCTGAAATTGTAGCAGAAACATTTGAGGCAAACAAAAGGAGGCAAGACTTCTGTGCTTTCTCAGCTTCAGAGCATTAAAAAACACCACATAAAGAAGCTACTAAGCAAGACAAAAAACCTCAGCGATTAAAACAGGCTGAGCAGAAGGAAATAGTCTACACAATACTTTTGACTGATCTTTGCCTTGACAAACTTCCCCTGAGAACACAGGAGACCAAGGGCTAGTCTACTACTTTTCCACAGTTGCTCAGAGCTCTAGTAGCATCACCCTAGTTTCCATACCTGGTGGGCTGCAGGCTGGCCAGCCCTGCACTGGAGGTGCACAGCTGAGGCTGCTTGGAGGAGAAGTGGCTGCACCTTGAGGCCATCGCTCCAGCATCAGAAAGGAGGGAACAGACTGGACGACTGTGTATGTGCCTGGGGTTGCACAGCTCCGGAGCACAGGGAAGACGCCGTTTCCTGCAGGAGCCTGGTGCCCTGGGAGCAAGCTGCAAGAACCCTGCGATGTTGTGGCATGGTCTGCACTCTGGTTCTGCGATGAGGTGGACACGCAGGAGTAAGGCAGGAAGTGGTTTGGGTGAACCTGTCCTACAGCCAGCAGTCCTGCAGTGGGTACAAAAGACAGAGAAACAAGTGTTAGGGAAACGGTGTTTTTGTAGGCAATGTAGAGCAACATGAGAAGCCAAGGTTCTACAACGGCACTCTTCTACTTGTGCCTTGTGCAGAACCAACACGGGTGCTCTGTCAGCTGCAAGGAAGACGATGGCTAACACGGCACCAAGGGAACGGGCATTAAGCATGCCTGCTGTCGGGCTGGGAGGAGCTCTGCCCGGTTCACTGGGCAGAGCTGTGCCAGCTCCCCAGAAACCAGGCGAGGCTGTTCTGGCCACTGTACACGATGAGGACTATGCTGTCGTCTACAGGCAGGCCAAAGCCCCTAAGAACCCCATTCCCCGTGCTTCCTGACACGGTCCCTACAACCCTGCAGCAGCTGAACTGAGTGGTCACCGGCAAGGCCGGGGAACCCTCCTCCCTCCCTGTCTCCCTCTGGGGAGTGCCGATGTTCAACCCCCCCGAGGCCCAGCCCGTCTCACC
>NW_009951788.1:268078-282655 GCF_000747805.2 Chaetura pelagica | reverse complement strand
GCCCCATCGTCCCCTCGGCCCCCTCAGCTCCGGAGAGGAATTAACAAGTGGGAGCAGCTGTTGGAAAGGGGCAGCTTCGAATTCCCTGGCAGTTCCCCCAAGGGGAAAGAAAGGCAGCCATAGAAAGGAGTGGAAGAGGAATAGGGAACAGATCTGCCCTTCCCTGTGTCCCGTTTGTCCTCCAAAACCCCGGACGTGCAGGTCTGATTTCCACCGCTCCGGAGTAGATGAGCTGGAGGTAAAATGGGATCGAGGAAACAAGCATCGAGGATCTGCCTGGCTTCCACTGGAGGAAGTGTTTACTGAAGAAGAAATCTGCGGAGGGGGTTTGATGAGATAAAAAGCCAGGCCACCCAGCTGCAGGTAGGCTACAGGAGATGAGCATGCCTGATGGGCAAGCAGAAGAAATCAAATGAGGTACTTAACTGCAGGGAAGCGGAGGAACTAATTGCCACGGGATCTTTTGTGTACCACAAAAAGGTGACACAACTGGGGAGGGAAAAAAAAGTCTAGAAAAAAGATAAATGAGCCACATTCACAAAGACTAGAGCTCTTCAAGGTGCTGGCACCTTTGGCACTGGTAGTCCTCCAACTCTGCCCTGATGGAAGCTCGGAGTTCACACCTGAGAACTACTGGAATGTGTCTGCCCTCTTCAGCTCAGCCCTGGGTTCTGGTTGCTGGGACTGGAGGCAGACTGCAGGAACTTCTCCCCCACAAGCGTAGTACAGCTGGTATTCCAGTTGGACAACCCCAGGATTCCATCTAAATGAGTATTAAAGTCTCCAGAGAAGGAGCCCTCTCTGAGTAGCCTGTTTCTGTGCTTTCTCACCCTGACAGTAAGGAAATTTCTCTTCATATTCAGGTGGATCTTCCTATGCTTATACCTGTTCCTTTTCCTATTACTGGTCACCACCAAAAGGAAACTGGCTCCTTCCTCTTGACATCCACCCCTCAGATATTTATAGACATTAATTAGATTCCTCTCAGCCTCACAACTAAGCAGCCCCAGTTATCTCAGCTTTTCTTCATAGGAGAGATGTTCAAGTCTCTTAATCATACTCATAGCTCTCCATTGGACCCGCTCCACTAGATCCCTTCTCTCTTGAACTGAGGAGCCCAAAACTGTATACAGTATTTCAGGTGTGAATGAGCTGGTGGAGGTTCTCACAAAGCCACTTTCTATCATTTACCAGCAGTCCTGACTGACTGGAGAGGTACCAGCAGACTGGAAATCAGCCAATGTTAGCCCCATATTGAAGAAGGGATGGAAGGATGATCCAGGATGTTACAGGCCTGTTAGTTTGACTTCAGTACCAGAGAAGCTGATGGAGCAGATCATCCTGAGTACCATTATGTGGTGCATGCAGAACAACCAGGTGATCAGGCCCAGTCAGCATGGATTCATGAAGGGCAGGTCCTGTTTGACTATCTGGATCTCCTTCTACAACAAGGTGACACACTTATTGGATGAGTGAAGGGCTATTGCCTACCCTGACTTTAGCAAGGCCTTTGACAAGGTTTCCCACAGCATTCTCCTAGAGAAGCTGGCTGCTTATGGCTTGGATGTGCACACATTTCACTGGACAAAAGGTCCACTGGTTGGATGGTGGGGTCCAAAGATTTGTGTTCAATGGAGTTACACCCAGTTGGGGCCAGTCATGAATGGTGTTCCCTAGGGCTCAGTGCTGGTGCCACTCCTGTTTAACATCTTTATTGATGACTTGGATGAGGGGATACAGAGAGATGGTTGCAAAATCGTAGTTCTTTATCAGACACCACTGACAGTGAGACACCTTGGACCCTGGTTATCCATAAAAGCAGGACCAAACATCATCTCCCACCCCCTAACATCAGTACCGCAAAAAGATATGATGCTTTAAGGTGTCTAGACACTAGTAAGCAAGTACAACATAGTGAAGCTTCACCAGAAAAACACAGTGAGTTGTTATCATAAAAAGAAGTGGCAGGTGCTCAGAGTGGGAGACTGTTAAAGGGCACTGAGATACCCATCTGCTGACCTGACAGAGAATTGTATGAAATTTGCTGCCTCCTGAGAGCAAAAATCTGTGATATTGCTGAAAGAGTGCCACAACGTGTGAAGACCACTGACTACTACCTGTTGTTAGTCTTCCATGTGGGTATGAATGTCAGTGAGAGTAGGAACCTGAGCAAAATCAAGGCAGGCTATAAAGCTCTGAGGCACAAGTTTAAAACATTTGGGCCCAAATGTGTTGGGGGTGGGAGGAAAGGTCACTAAGTGGGCCTAAAACTTTACAGAAGGGGAACTTCAAGAATATGTATTTAAGAGAAATGTGGAAGCTTGTGCAGGAAAATGAGGGAACACCTAAAGAAATTAAAGGACTGACTAAAATAGATAAAGACAATGAAAGGCAGTTTTGTTTGGCTGTTTATTTTCATAGCTCTGATTATATCGTGTGTGAAGCATGGCTTATTTTAGGAGTCCCATTGAAAATATTCTCCAAGTCCTACTTGAGCTGTTGTATAATTTTTAATCAGAGAGAAGCTAAGTCCCAAAATTCAGAATCTGAGGGAGTGTGTGCTTGCTCCTGAAAAGGCTCTGGAAGAGTAGCCCTGTTATGTGGATATGGGCTAGCAAATTTTTCATTTTAATTTAATTAATTTTGCCATTCCACTTCATGCTTATTCCTCCATTCTCTTAAAACCCACTCTAATGTTCCCTTGTCTGCTTTTCTCACTGTCTCTGCAAACAGAATTGGTGTGTCCTGATGCTTCCTTCCCTTTCAAAACTAGGATATATCCCGAGTCCCTACGTTTCCTACCTACTTGTTCCCACAGCCCTTTTCATATCAGCAGTCTGTTTTTGCAGGCTACCAGTGCTCCATGGCTCAAGCTGTTTGCCTTTTCCATTTGCTACACTTGTCAACTGTATTATTTTACAGCCAGTTCTGAATTGAGTCAAACCTGAACATGGCATCAGTTGAGTTTTATGGGTATAAAAGGGCAAAATTTACTTAATTTCTTTGATCAAGATAAGGAGGTATTTTCTAAAAACATCAATAGGTTAACTGTTGGGAAACAGAGAAGGAAAGTCACCATTTTTGCCAACTAATAGTAACAGTCCATTTGTATGGTGTTCCCTATTCTTGCTAAGTCCTCCCTGTGCTTGGTCAGTCATTCCCACCTGCTGCTGTTTGTCCACTGCAGAGCAAATATCTGCGAACAGCAAGTGTGAGAGCTCATTATGACTATTCCGCTCTTAACTACCAGGTGTAGTTTGTTCCCCATCAGGCCCTTAGGTTCCTTCTGTTTTGTTCAGCAGAGCAGTTTGTCAACCCCTTGTAGGAGACAGTGTGAGGTTCCACTGCAGGAAGTCGCAGCCTAAATGCTGCCGTGCTTAATGCAGACGAGTTAATTCAGCTAGAACAGTAGCAAACAGATCTTTTACATCTGTTAGAAGGGAGACAGACCCTATTTTTAAGACATGTTCTATTTTTCCATCAGTTTCTATCAGTTTCTAAGCTTCAGTTGACAATTGCTTCTTATGCATACCAGTGCTTCTGACAGGCTATAATTATTGAATAGAGCATTTTAATGACTTTATTTAATTGATATTTCTGAAGTTGGTAAGTAAGTGAAATAAAGTAACAATGAAGCAAGTTACATGCCTTATTCCTTCCAGTCTTCTTTCTACTGCTGAGAATCAGTACTAAGTGTTCTTCCAAGGGTAACTGGTTAAAGTGAATGACTAGCTTTTATACTCTGATGCTCAGTATGATAGCTGCATTATAACAAGAACTTATGGGTCAAATTTTCCGGTGTATGAAGGGTCTAACTTCTGTGGATTTTGATAGAAATTAGCTGCTGAAAATTTTAGCAGCTGTGTCTTTAAATTTGAGGAAAAAAAATTAAAATAATATTATTTACATATATTTGTAGCAACTCACATACTTGTCCACGTATTTGTGCCACAAATAAATAAATTACTACAGGTCGGTTATAGGGGTCCTTGCAAGGAATTACATCACTAAATGTGGTTTAGTTCCTAATGGACAGGGGCTTTTTTTTTTTTGCTTGCAGCAGACAGCACATCTGTTCTTCTCCATGATAAATTGTTTTTCTTTAAAGACACCCTGTGTCTTTTACTAGTAACTGCAGTTTCTTGCAAAAAAAAAGACCTACATAACAAAACCATCTGTCCAGTGAAAAATAAAAAAGGGAGAAGTTGTTTTTTGAACAAGTTTAACCACAAACTACTCCAGAACATTCATAAATATAGACATTGAGTTAGAAGTGAGAAGTGCCTATCCACCTGCCAATCCCCATGCAGGTACTAGCTGCACTGTTAGCTGTAGCAGGAGGTCCTACCCTGACACTTACTGACCGTCCCAAGGAAAAAAAAAACAACACTACAAAAACAAACAACAATTTAAAATACAAACAAGCAAACAAAACCAAAACCAAGTCACTGCTAATTCTTCACTTAATCCTCCTCAGCAGCCCACAAGGAGTTTGTCAAATATCGCACCTGTTCTATTGACACTCTTCCTGAAACAGCTCTATGTACAAGTCATCATAGATGAATGTTTGCATTGGGCAAGAAGGGCGTATTGGAAAGACAGAACATATGCACAGGCTCCAAAATGAGCATTTTTGCTGAAGCTGTGCAGTGAGAAGCCCTTGCATTGCTCTTGCAATATCCTGGAAAGAATGACACATGACTCTGTCAAGCTGTCCTGCAATGTTGAATATGATACCAGCAATCCTTACATATAAATGTATTAAGGAGATCATCAATTCTACATCTGGACCACCCACCCTGAAGCAATTGCATTCCTATTTCCCTTCTGAGTGCCTTGTTGATGCAAGAAGGCTTGCATTCATGATAAAAATTCAAGGATTTGGACCACCATTAGAAGACTGAGGATTAATATTCCTAGAAGTTACTCAAGTTTGCCAACAATATTGCCTTATTTAAAAGTTCCTCGAGTGGATTTTTTTAATGACCTGTAGAGATTGTCCATTGTACTATTAATTTGAAATGTGTAAACCAAGCAAATGGTCAGGAAAGAAAAAAGAATCAGTGCTTTGGAAAACACTATAGTACTACAGCAGAAGGTCAGCAATATGTACATGATCCAGAGTCCAGAGATTAGTGTTGCTAGGCAAAAATAACACTGATGTCATCGTGTGATTTAAACTTCCCAACCAAAGGAAAATCAAGATGTTAGGGGCCTTTTTTTGACACATAAACAATGTCACTTGTGCTGTTCTGGTTCTGGTATGGTTTCGGTAGCGGGGGAGGGGCCCCAGGGATGCCTCCTATAAGAAGTTATTAAAAGCTCTTCCAGCTCAGATGGCCAAGGTCGAGCCATTAGAGAGACAACAGATGCACTGCTGCGATTAACGTATGAAGGAACTGATGTAAGACCTGAGCAGAGACCAAGCAGCAGAGAAAAGAGCTTTGCTGGAGAGGTGATAGTGCTGGGGTGAAGATCGCGAGGTTGGTGAGGAAGAAGGGGGAAGAAGGTTGTGCGAGTAGAAGTTCCCCTGCAGCCCACGGGGAGATGGCAGGCTGTCCCCCTGCATGCCCTTGGGCTGCATCGACAGGAGTATGGCCAGCAGGGCGAGGGAGGTGATTCTCCCTCTCTGCTCTCTGGTGAGACCGCACCTGGAGTACTGCCTACAATGATGGCTAGGGAACATTCTTTGTCAGATGTAATAAATATATTAAGATGTAATTAAGCTTAATAGAAATTTACTGGAGTAATTAATTTATTTTATTTAATGTACTGATCTAGCTGAATGCTAGCCTACTAGTTTATTTTATTGTATTTTTAGTAGAAAGGTGCTGAAATGAAAATGTGCTTTGTGAAACAATGTGCTTTCTGGCAACAGGATGTTGATTTGGGCTCACTCCAGGTCTTTGGCTTGTAAATAGATAACAAACTCGAGGAACTAGGGATCTTGCAGTTGGAAATTGACTGAGACCACCTAGACGTGCCACTCAACATTATGCATGCCCAACATTATGTGTGCATCAGAGAAGGGATTAACCAAACCATGGAAGACCTCCACTTGGAGAGGCTTAAAGCACATGGATAAAGAAAAAGCAAATATTTTAATGAATTCCAGGAAATTTGATGCATATATATCTAGTAGGGCAATATAAGTCTCGCCTGTTGTCATTTCTGGAATTCACGACTTTGAGAGCATCTCTCCTGTATCCAGTGCTGCAATAGGGAATGCCTGCCTTGTAACTTCTAAACTTCTAAAACAACAAGTGTTGGAGGGTTCTTTCAGTGACCAAATTTTACAGTAACGCAGCTCTAGAGCCCTCAGCACAGGAAAGGCATGGAGCTGTTGGAAAGGGTCCAGAGAAGGGCCACAAAGATGATCAAAGGAATGGATCATCTCTCCTATGAAGAGAGTTTGGGCTATTGAGCGTGGAGAAGAGAAGGCTCTGAGGAGACCTTACAATGGCCTTCCATTACCTGAAGGGGCCTACAGGAAAGCTGAGGAGGGGCTTTTCACCAGAGAGGTTAGTGATAGGACAAGGGATAATGGTTTTAAACTGAAGTAGGGTAGATTTAGGTTAGACATCAGGAAGAAATTCTTCCCCATGAGGGTAGTAAAGTTCTGGAATAGGTTGCCTAGAGAGGTTGTGGATGCCACCTCCCTGGTGGGGCCAGGTTGGATGAGGCTTTGTGCAACCTAGTCTAGTGGGAGGTGTCCCTGCTTATAGCAGGGAAGTCGAGACCTGATGATCTTTAAGGTCCCTTCCAACCTTAAACATTCTATGTTTCTATGATTCATGGAGAAGCACAGTGGAACATTCCCTGAAGGTGCCAGGAGGAGCAAATGCAGATTTGCAGCCCATAGACTTGAATTTGCAGCAATGAAGAAACCTCTGCCAGGGCAGGTGACTGTTCCCAAAGCAGCCCGTGACTCTGTGTGAAGCCCAGGCTGGAGCAGCTTGGTCCTGAGGGACTGCATATCATAACAAGGACTCATGAAGGACGTTCGTGGAGGACTTTCTCCCATGGGAGTGACCCCGTGGGGAAGCAGGGGAGGACTGTAAGGAATCCTTCTTCCAGAGGAGGAAGGAGCGACAGGAATGACCAGCCTGTGAACTGACTCTAAACCACATCCCCTGTCCCCCTGTGCCGCTGGGGGGAAGGAGGGAGAGAAACTGGGAACAAAGTGATTTGAGCCTGGGAAGAAGCAAGGGGTGTGGTAATGTATGTAAGCTCTGCTCTGTGTGTTGTCTGTGCCCTGTGTGCATTGGATTAGTGTTAAGTTAAATTATTGTTTTTCCCCAAGTTGAGTCAGTTTTGCCCTGGACCTTAATTGGTGAAGAACCCTCTTTGTCCTTGTCTTGACCCATGAGCTTCTAGTTGGCCTTTGTCGTCCCCATCCCAGTGTGTGTGTGTGGGGGGGGAGTTGAGTGAGAGTCCACAGGGCTGGTTCTTTGTTGTCATGTTAGACCCAAACCACAATAGTCACCTTTTAAAGGACTGGGCTATAGAGAACAGTAATGTGTTTAGGTTTTCTTTTATGGAGCAGTAGTTTAGCTTCCAGCTTCACCATTCCTCTACTTAAGGAAAAGATTAACTGCTTGTACTAGGACACAGCCTGCACACGGAGCCTGTCCCAGGAACTTGGCACGAGCTGAGCAGAAGACTGACACCATCTCACTAACCCCCCCTCCCTCTCGCTTTCCCTCTCTCACGGTAGCGGGGGAGGGGCCCCAGGGATGCCTCCTATAAGAAGTTATTAAAAGCTCTTCCAGCTCAGATGGCCAAGGTCGAGCCATTAGAGAGACAACAGATGCACTGCTGCGATTAACGTATGAAGGAACTGATGTAAGACCTGAGCAGAGACCAAGCAGCAGAGAAAAGAGCTTTGCTGGAGAGGTGATAGTGCTGGGGTGAAGATCGCGAGGTTGGTGAGGAAGAAGGGGGAAGAAGGTTGTGCGAGTAGAAGTTCCCCTGCAGCCCACGGGGAGATGGCAGGCTGTCCCCCTGCATGCCCTTGGGCTGCATCGACAGGAGTATGGCCAGCAGGGCGAGGGAGGTGATTCTCCCTCTCTGCTCTCTGGTGAGACCGCACCTGGAGTACTGCCTACAATGATGGCTAGGGAACATTCTTTGTCAGATGTAATAAATATATTAAGATGTAATTAAGCTTAATAGAAATTTACTGGAGTAATTAATTTATTTTATTTAATGTACTGATCTAGCTGAATGCTAGCCTACTAGTTTATTTTATTGTATTTTTAGTAGAAAGGTGCTGAAATGAAAATGTGCTTTGTGAAACAATGTGCTTTCTGGCAACAGGATGTTGATTTGGGCTCACTCCAGGTCTTTGGCTTGTAAATAGATAACAAACTCGAGGAACTAGGGATCTTGCAGTTGGAAATTGACTGAGACCACCTAGACGTGCCACTCAACATTATGCATGCCCAACATTATGTGTGCATCAGAGAAGGGATTAACCAAACCATGGAAGACCTCCACTTGGAGAGGCTTAAAGCACATGGATAAAGAAAAAGCAAATATTTTAATGAATTCCAGGAAATTTGATGCATATATATCTAGTAGGGCAATATAAGTCTCGCCTGTTGTCATTTCTGGAATTCACGACTTTGAGAGCATCTCTCCTGTATCCAGTGCTGCAATAGGGAATGCCTGCCTTGTAACTTCTAAACTTCTAAAACAACAAGTGTTGGAGGGTTCTTTCAGTGACCAAATTTTACAGTAACGCAGCTCTAGAGCCCTTAGCACAGGAAAGGCATGGAGCTGTTGGAAAGGGTCCAGAGAAGGGCCACAAAGATGATCAAAGGAATGGATCATCTCTCCTATGAAGAGAGTTTGGGCTATTGAGCGTGGAGAAGAGAAGGCTCTGAGGAGACCTTACAATGGCCTTCCATTACCTGAAGGGGCCTACAGGAAAGCTGAGGAGGGGCTTTTCACCAGAGAGGTTAGTGATAGGACAAGGGATAATGGTTTTAAACTGAAGTAGGGTAGATTTAGGTTAGACATCAGGAAGAAATTCTTCCCCATGAGGGTAGTAAAGTTCTGGAATAGGTTGCCTAGAGAGGTTGTGGATGCCACCTCCCTGGTGGGGCCAGGTTGGATGAGGCTTTGTGCAACCTAGTCTAGTGGGAGGTGTCCCTGCTTATAGCAGGGAAGTCGAGACCTGATGATCTTTAAGGTCCCTTCCAACCTTAAACATTCTATGTTTCTATGATTCATGGAGAAGCACAGTGGAACATTCCCTGAAGGTGCCAGGAGGAGCAAATGCAGATTTGCAGCCCATAGACTTGAATTTGCAGCAATGAAGAAACCTCTGCCAGGGCAGGTGACTGTTCCCAAAGCAGCCCGTGACTCTGTGTGAAGCCCAGGCTGGAGCAGCTTGGTCCTGAGGGACTGCATATCATAACAAGGACTCATGAAGGACGTTCGTGGAGGACTTTCTCCCATGGGAGTGACCCCGTGGGGAAGCAGGGGAGGACTGTAAGGAATCCTTCTTCCAGAGGAGGAAGGAGCGACAGGAATGACCAGCCTGTGAACTGACTCTAAACCACATCCCCTGTCCCCCTGTGCCGCTGGGGGGAAGGAGGGAGAGAAACTGGGAACAAAGTGATTTGAGCCTGGGAAGAAGCAAGGGGTGTGGTAATGTATGTAAGCTCTGCTCTGTGTGTTGTCTGTGCCCTGTGTGCATTGGATTAGTGTTAAGTTAAATTATTGTTTTTCCCCAAGTTGAGTCAGTTTTGCCCTGGACCTTAATTGGTGAAGAACCCTCTTTGTCCTTGTCTTGACCCATGAGCTTCTAGTTGGCCTTTGTCGTCCCCATCCCAGTGTGTGTGTGTGGGGGGGGAGTTGAGTGAGAGTCCACAGGGCTGGTTCTTTGTTGTCATGTTAGACCCAAACCACAATAGTCACCTTTTAAAGGACTGGGCTATAGAGAACAGTAATGTGTTTAGGTTTTCTTTTATGGAGCAGTAGTTTAGCTTCCAGCTTCACCATTCCTCTACTTAAGGAAAAGATTAACTGCTTGTACTAGGACACAGCCTGCACACGGAGCCTGTCCCAGGAACTTGGCACGAGCTGAGCAGAAGACTGACACCATCTCACTAACCCCCCCTCCCTCTCGCTTTCCCTCTCTCACTCTTTGCCTGTAGTTATTTTTAGGTTTCACTGGTTGAAGCTTGTCCCTTGTGGACACTTACACGCACAAGGCAGGCACACACATATGCTGCAGATACTGCACCTCAGGCGCAGGAGTTAGCCAACAGGTTGTCTTGTTCCATATCAAGGAACAAATTCCGATTTCTTATGACCAAATACTGCCCTTTGAGAGGATGTGCTCAACCACATGGAATTTTGTTGCTTGCAAATTTGACTAGGAGACTTTCAACGGATACAAAAAGCAGTTTACAGAGCAACTTCCTCTTTTCTTGAATTTCCTTTGAGTTTGCAAGATCTTGCTTTCTTTCAGCATTTGCTCTAAGCCAGATTCCCATGCCGACCGCCATAAATGCAGCGGTGGCTCAGCAGACAGCTGCTGGGTCAGTTCCCAGCGCTACCATCAGCACTACAGCTGAAGGTGCAGGTGGGGGCACAGGGGGGATTTACTCTGCCATTATAAGTCGCAACCAGCCCATTATCAGAGTAAAGGAGAAAACCTATGAAGAGCTTCACAAGAAGTGCCTGGAGAAAAACATTCTCTATGAAGATCCTGATTTCCCACCGAATGAGTCCTCCCTCTTCTATAGCCAGAAAATCCCCATCAAGTTCGAGTGGAAAAGACCACGTGTAAGTAACGTGTTTGCTGAGTGCCTTTTTCTTTCTGTAAATGGTAGTATTAACCCTGAACCCACATTTCTGCAGAAAGTGTGTCTTGGGAATGAGCTAGAAATATGTTTCCTTAGAGCTGTCCTGGAAGATAATTAGCTAGGGCTGTGGAAACTCAGTGTGTATATAATGACTAAAATACAGTAGACCAAAATGGAAAAAAAAAAAAAAAAGATGGAAAGAAACATGTAGGAAAAGAAATATGGAAATACGGACTTTCATTTTCTTCTTGCATGTTTAGCTAGGGATTTTTTTTGTCTGAAACTACAAAAGAAACGTCCTAATTCTGCAACAAGTTACATGGTTTACTGGAGCTTTTGAACAGTACCTTATTTCATGTACAAACTTACTTTAGTATTCTGCTGGTTTCCTCATCTTTGAAAATCAAGAGACAGGTGATGGTCTGGAGCATGATTTTATTAAGTTCTTTGTTCCCAGCAATGCTTAATCAACTTGCAAAGGTTGTTTACCATATTATCCACTTACCATGACAGTATTGTTGCAATCACTATGAGGACCCACTCCTGCCTATTAATCCCATTTATTTTTCCTATCTTGTGGGCATTCCCCAGCCAGCCTTCCTCTTATTTCCCACCCTGAGTCACTCTCAGAGTGACTATCAGAGGACTAATTCCACAATTCCTGATGGAATCCCTGTCCTACTGCAGGAAGAGTTCTTTTTTCCGTAATTTCTGCTGGGCAGCCCCTGGGGTGGTGCCTCAGCCTCTACTGTCCCCTGTCTGGCACTGAGGACATGGTTCTGAGGAGCTTCCCCAGCTCCTTCTCTCTGGCAGTTTCTTGCTGCCTTTTGCAGATTTGCTATACTTCCCCAACACCGAAATCTGTGCTTCAATAGCTAAGTCGGTGATAGATAAAAATAACCACCGGAATGTAACTAAAGCAAAAGACCAGGAGCTCTTGTGGGTATTTATTAAAGATGCAGAGGAAAGGCCATGTGCCTTGGTCACAGCAACATGAGCAATGTGAAGGGGAGCAACATGACACCCCCCATCTGCTGTGCCCTGTGCATATGTGCTAGTCATTCCTCCATCGTCACCACGGCTGCATCAGCTCCTGGAAATGCGTGTGAATGAGTTGAATGTAGCTACAACTCAATAATCTTAAAGTGTGGGGATTTCCCCTATTTCTACAGAGAGGAAAGCCATAGAGCAGTACAGTGGACATGTGCCAGCACCCTGGGGCAGACAGGCTGCTAGTGTGCATATCAGAAAACATCAATAGTTTGAAAAGCACAGTGTAATACCACACTTACATTATATAACACAGCATACACAGTTAAAGCCTTTGTGTTTGAGAAAGTTCAGACATCAGTGTCTCTATCCCAAAGACATTTCTTTCAGGCACTTATTAACAAATTTGGAAACTCTATACTTAATGTAGCAGTGTCATGCTGGGGACTGTATAAGACTCAAAATACAACCTAAACATCAAAACAAAAGCTGTCTGTGTTCTTTTGACACGTGTTCAGTCACCTGATGTATCTGTGCTGGCCTTAAATGAGCTTCATGTGTGATGACATGAATCCACATGAGTGGAATATTTTCCAGAAGTTCCAAGTATCATTTGAAGAATCACAAAGTTAATGCAAAGGGCATGTTTTTGCCTGTTACCAATCTTGTAAACAAGCACCAATGATGGAGCCGTTCCTCCCCTGAAGAGTGCTTCTTTGCTGTAGCTCTCAGCATACTGTGCTGACATCTGGAAGGGCTGTGACTCTGCTTTTGCACCTAGGATTTGTCAGGATCCCATAGCAGGTCAGCCACATGGATGATACCCCCCAGGCTTGCTGCGCCTGGTGTGGGCAGCTCCCCCTCCCATGGTGGAGCTGCCAGAACCTTCACCCTCTCCACTTCCCCTGGCAATGGCTGTGTGGTGACTCAGCCTTTTCCTTGGGGCTTCTGCAGTTCATTACTGAGGTGGTGAGCGGTGTTCAGTGTCCCAGCCCCAGAGCTACCCCTTGCTCTCATGCATCTGGCCCTGCATGTTGTCTCTTTGCAATCAGTACTACCTGGAGGTCAGGTCCCTCCTCTATCACCTCCTAGGGACTGGTCTTGCTGTCAGGATGGCTGCCCTGCAGGGCAGGTGTGAGCCTTGGCAGGGAAGCAGTAAGAAAGTCCCTGGAATTCTGCCCAGCCAGTGACTGCTGTGCCACAACATGAATGCACAGAGCGGAACTCCTAATACTCAATTTGGGCAAAAGCCAAATGACAGCCCTGAATGTTTCCCTGAGTAAGGGCTGAAGGATCCATCCGGTGTTTCTGTTCAGAGTATGCATGAGCATAGTTGGGATACAGAGAGGGAAAATCAAATCCCCCTCAGTTAATGCATGATGTCAAATCCTTCTCTCATCCATGGAAGGTAAGAGAAGCCCGAAGAGCTGTTCTCACTTGCACCAGTTTACATCCAGATCAGCAACGGGCTGTGCTCAGGTTTCTTATGGGCCTCAGCCTCCCTGTGCTGTGGGAGCTTCTCTCAGTTGAGAGCAGGGACAAGGTTGCCAGTCTTTGAGAGCTAAGAAAAAATCTGTATTATAGCATAATGCAGAGTATTAAAAGGTCCTGCTGCAGTCCTTTTTGGATCTAATGACACTAGCACATTAACAGGAATGCTCTGCCATGACTTTCAAATGCATTGTTGTCATTCTCCTTGCTCACAGCCAGGAGGTCACAGCATTAACCACCAGGTTCAATGACTTCCCTATGGTGATCCTCTCCATAGCCAAGGAAGTCAGCAGGAGGAGCTTTCCTTTCGTAACAAATACAAATCAAATCAGGTCATCAGACTGGTGGGGTTTGCTTAGAATTGAAATGAATCTGTTGGATCCTTTGCTGCACAATTGAGAAGCTGTTTGAACTTAGTAGTCACAACATGTGTACCTCTGCAGGCAGCATCACAAAGCAAAGATGGCATTTAGTTCCATAAAGGCAGGACATTCAGATGAGGGTAATCTGACTCAGAAACTCTGAAGCCAGCTTGCTGTCTGACAATGTCAAGCTCTGCCTTGAAGTATGCAGCAGAGCCATTGAACAGCATGGTCTAGACCATGAGAGGCTAAGGGAGAAACATGAGGCTACAAATTGTCTGTTGCAGGCCAGACAAGGTGCTTCCTCTACTTGATAGGATCAGTTTAGGGAATTTGCTTAAGAGTGTCATAGTTTATTAAGAGCAGTTTTTACAGAAGTGAATGCCTTTTGCTGCAACAGGATTACCTGAGTAGAGGGTTTCCCTGACACAGAAGAAAAGGTAATGAAAACATAACACAGGTCAAATGTCATTTTTAGTTGCATGCTGCTTTTGCATTTTCCCGTGCTCCCTTGCAACCGACTCATAAGTACCCTCTGCCAACAAGGGAGCATGCAATACTAATTGTTTTTTCCTAGGACTCTGTCTCCCTTGTAATAACTTTGATTCTTTGTAATGAAATTACAGTCCAAACTGAATGAACCCAGTGAACACAAAGGTCCCTTGGATGGTACTAAGGCAGCCTGAAGCACTCAGATCAGAGGAGATTGTTTCTAGATGAATCATTGCATCAGTGAAGTGTAGCCTGTTGGGACTCTCTGTGATAACTTGACGTAAGAGATAAAGAGAAACCCCTTGCTCAGTAAGGAAAACTCGAAGGACAGACCTGCCACGGTATCTTGAACACCAAGTTGTCTTGCTCTGTGGGCTGAGTACTTTTCATCAGCCTTGGAAGACCTTGAAACTTTTCCCTAC
>NW_009951788.1:261409-267763 GCF_000747805.2 Chaetura pelagica | reverse complement strand
CCTACAACTAGAGTAGTACAATATTAAAAGCATACCCACAGTGTACTAAACACTCCTGGCCATTATAAAGAAATGCAATAAAAGCATTTCTGTCATAGCTAAATCATTCCATAGGACAACTGCATGATACTCTCCTTTGCATTCCTTTACCAACCATCCTCCAAAGCAAACGAACCCAAGATGCAATAAATTGCTCTGAGGAACAATCCTCTCTCTACCTGTACTATTTGGCAACACTTATGCACCACCTACCTTCATCTAAAACACAGCATGCTGGATTTCAGAGCTTGTTACTTCAATAGGAGCAGTATCAAGCTAAAATACAGTAATAGAGGTTGAAAAACATACAATCTGAAAACCTGGCACCTAACAGCTAGTTTTCAGGAGAGCACCACAGCAATATCAGGAAGAATATTTTCAACAAAGCAAGTGGGTGGAGAACAGCATGAAGGCATTTCAGCTGCCTTGACAGAACTGGACCAAAAGGACAGCTGACCAAGACCAAAAATAACAAGATAATCCTTCCATTCCTCTCTTGGGGAGAATAAGGTGACTGCTGGTGGTGGAGCCGGAAGCTGGTCTTTCTGCCTGGCTATATGACTAATCCAAATATTTACATCAAAGCAACTCTGCTGATTACTGCGAGGGAGCAAAAAAGTGGGCTCTGGCCGAGAGAAACTACTAGACCTGAAACAGGAGCCTGGGAAAATCCAGGGCTACCCTGATAACTCTTCCTGACCTGGAGGAAGGAGGGGAAGAAGGTGCCCAAGCAGAAGTTTCCCTGCAACCCATGGCGAGATGGCAGCTATCCCCCTGCACTCATGGAGGAACATGGTGGAACATTCCCTGAAGGCACCAGGAGGGGTGAGCTTGGCCAGTGGACTTGGATCTTGTGGTCAGTGGACTTGGATTATGCAGCTGTGGAAGACCCCGGCACCAGGGGAGTTTGTTCCCGAAGCACCCCGTGATTCTGTGGGAAGCCCAGGCTGGAGCAGTTTGCTCTGGACCTTGTGGGAAGGACTCATGAAGGAGAGGTTGGTGGAGGACTTAATGGAGAAGCAGGGAAGAACCCTCCTTGCCCTTTGTCTTAATCCAGGAGCTTCTAGTTGGCCTTTGTCCTCTCCATCCCAGTGTGTGTGTGTGTGTGTGAGGGGGGTAGTTGAGTGAGCAGCCATGGGGCTGGTTCTTTGTTGTGTTAGGCCCAAACCACAACATTATTGGTGAGCCAGGCAGGAGAGAGACAAACCATGACACACCTGTATGTACTCCTGTTTCCTCCAGTGTTGTTGTTTTTTGTGTAAAAAACATTTTTCCCTGTTCTTCTCATTTTAATGTTTGAACCCTGTGCAGAGGGAGCCCCCCAAGACATGCTGTTAGACCCTGTAGGTATATGGCTGAAGTCTGTAACATCCATATTCCAAAACATTTTCATAGTAAAACTGCTGCTGAAAATTCTGCAAGACATTTTGATATTCACAAACTATCCTGCAGGAAAACAGTGTCCTAAAACAGCCTTTATTTCTGTGGCAAATGGGCACCCTAATGCATGCTTTCCTGGCTCATCTATTTGTTTATATTGTGCAGGAAATCTGTGAGAATCCACGGTTTATTATCGGTGGAGCCAACAGAACAGATATTTGCCAGGGAGAATTAGGTAAGAAATTCAATTCTTCATTTCTTAAAGTCTGCATCACTTAATTTTCTTTTTCTTCCAAGGTGATATTTGAAGTCCTCCATCTCAGTATACCACACACATCTACTGATTCCTCTCTGTAGAAAATCATTTATACCTGTCTAGTAGCAATTTAGGGAAGAACTTTAAGCAAAACATGCTTTGCAGAGTGTTTTGCTTTTCATAAACCAATAACACGAGTGTGTTACAAAGCACCATTTGGCCTCTCTTTCTGGCTTTGAGGAGGAACAAAATTAGTTAAGACAAGAATAAGAGATAAAGAAAGGGAGTTATTTGACAGAGAAAAATCAAATAAGTTACTGTTGTATTTTTTCAGACATTTAGTCCTGTTATTTCCATGCAGGAGTTCCTGAAGGCTTCCAGCTAAGTGTGCCTTGCATTCAAGGACAATCCCTGTATTGAAGACCTTAAACTTAGACGCTCGAAGATACTTTTATATATAGAGCCTCTATAAGGTACAAGTGATGCCACTGTAGCAGTTGTCCATGCAGCAGCACTCACCTGTGTTGCTTTGTACAGTCATTCCCCACTCAGCTTTCCCACCTCTTTCATGGTTTTACAACTTATCCTGTAATCTTTTTCCTAAGCTAGTATATCCTGATTTAATGAATAACATTTAAGTGTTATTCTGTGCTTGTGACTGTCCTCATCACCTTCCCTGTACTTTTTTTTTTTAAAAAAACAACAACAACTCCTTTTCTTCTTGAGATTACCAGAATTTAACAGTTGCCAAGGTGTGGACACAAATTAATTTCCATGCATAATATGTTCTCTCTTTTATCTTCTATTCCTTCCCCAAGTACACATAGTATTGTTTACCTTTTTGACTTCTGCTGAACATTGGATAGTTTAGAAATCTCTTGTTCACAGTGGACCCCACATCCTTCCCAGGGGGAAACAGGTAACTTAGAATGTACTGCTATGTACATAATTAGGTAATTTAACAGCTATATCCGTAGAGTTGTCTTTCCAAAACATAGACGTACATGTATTTCTTTATGTTTTATCACTTCACCAGTTTAATACATTTCTTTTACAACTCCCTGCAAGCATGTTTAGTTTTCACTACTTTATAGAATTCTCTCCCCCCACTAATTGACACTGCTCAAGTAAGCTTAGTCTGTAACCTGCCTTACAGTAGCAGCTAGGAGGATTTGATTAAGGGTTGAGGCATCCTTTACTGAACACAGATTACTATGGGAGAAAGTAACTTCCCCAGAGCTCCCACAGAGGCTGCAAACTTGTGCAAGACTCTGAATGAGGAACTGAGAAGCACTAAAGGGGACAGTGTTTACAACAGCACAGACACAGATTAAAAAAAGAGGAAAACACATCAGAGCAATGAGGCAGGAAAGAGGCTCCACAGAATGGGACAGGGTTTTTATCTTGAGAGCGGAAAATGAGAGAATGAACCTCAGTAACCTGTGTTACCTCTCAGCTGGTCTCTGTCCTAAGCTTGGAAGGAGAACTAACACAGAAAATCAGAGAGGCATTCACATGGGACGGGGAAATCTTTACACAGGTAACAGTGCTCATCAGATTTGGGACTTTTTCTAAATTACAGGGAACATAATCTATTTAGCAGGCTAGTACCCAGCCATGAATGGTGCCAATAAGCATTTAGAGCACAAATAAATAAACTGCTAAAGTACTGCAGAACATATGGAGAGGAGCCCCCTCCTGAAAGGCGATGACACGCTCTGCTGAGAATTCTATGAATTAAACGATTCTATGAATTAAAGTGTCACTTTGCAGTGTCTCAGGTTTTCGTTTTGAATCTAGTTCCTTTGTCCGTTCATTTTGTCTGCTGTTTCTGCTTTTTACAGGTGACTGCTGGTTCCTGGCTGCCATTGCTTGCCTGACACTGAATAAAAAACTGCTCTGTAGAGTCATACCTCATGACCAGTCCTTTATACAAAACTATGCTGGCATATTTCACTTCCAGGTGAGTCCCTTCATCTAGCAGGAAGCAAATGTAATTAATTATCCAAGAGAAAGCTCATCTCTTGGGCACACTCTTCGCTATCATTTCTCCACCTTTGGAAGTATGAGTGACAGTGGGGAAGGAAGAAAGATTGAATTGCCTCACCCTGAACTCTTTCAACAATCACAGAAGGGCCAGCCCACACATGCAGTTAAGGGAGCATTAACCCACCAAAGAGGCATTTGCAAATCACTGTTGTCCTGTGCATAAGGGATAGGAACAGGTGCCCACTCCTGCCTCACTGCTCAGATGCAGCACTACAGCCAGCACAGACCTCGTGGTAGTTGGCAAGAGCATCCGTTCTTAGGCCCACAAGCAGCTGGTCTGTCAAAAACAAGTTACCAAAGAACTGCTTATTTAGAAAAGACTGACTGCTTTCCACATTTTCCTTGGCTCTCCTGAGGGACTTTTCACTGCCCCGTATGTGTTGCCTGGGGGAAATCAGTCTGGCGTCCACCCTCCCAATGGCCATCACTTTTTACCACATTACACAGCAGCTAATTTCCACATTCCTCTATCAACCAGGCTCCCCCTCCCTGCAACAAGTCAACACAGTTTTTTGTTTCTGTTTGCCTTTGTTCAGTTCTGGCGCTACGGAGACTGGGTGGATGTCGTCATCGATGACTGCTTGCCCACGTACAACAACCAGCTGGTCTTTACCAAGTCCTCCCAGCGCAATGAATTCTGGAGTGCCCTCCTGGAAAAGGCCTATGCAAAGTAAAATCACTTGCTGAACCTCCCCTGCCGAGGCTTTGGCTGGGGAGGCAGATAAACCACCACATTTGGGACTTACAATGAGAATGTAGAGAGGCTCTGAACACACCAGGGCCTTTGTCCATAGATTCCTGTGCCTCACAATTGGGGATGGGTTAAAGCCTATTTTCCAGTGGTTTTTGCTACTCAATCACAGATCTATATTTGTCCTTGTTGTTGTTTTTTTTTTATGTGTGCAGGTTTTAAAACTTTACCTTGTAGGTTACAAAACAGATGGTTTGTGGGTTTGGGTTTTTTAAATGATGTGTGTTTCCATATCTTTATTTATATACACACACAAGATAAATATATATTATGTATAAAAAATGTACATAGGTAGATATAATTGGACATTAGGAAAAAGTTCTTTAATATGAGGGTGGTGGATCACTGGAACATGTTGCCTAGAGAGGTGGTGGGGGCCCCATCCCTGGAGACATTCAAGGTCAGGCTTGGTGGGGCTCTGAGCAATCTGTTCTAGTTGAAGATGTCCCTTTCTTATTGTAGGGGGGTTGGACTAGATGCCCTTTAGAGGTTCCTTCAACCTAAGACATTGTATGATTCTATGATCATTATCTGTGTAAAAGAGGATCTTACTTTTCCTTTTCTAAGACTCCATGGATCATATGAAGCTTTGAAAGGAGGCAACACCACTGAAGCCATGGAGGACTTCACTGGAGGAGTCACTGAGTTCTATGAGATCAAGGATGCCCCTAAAGATATATATAAAATCATGAAACATGCCATTGACAGAGGATCCCTCATGGCCAGCTCCATTGATGTGAGTCCATATGAACTTTGCAGATGAGCCATAAGAAATAGAGGAGAGGGACCTCTCCATCTATAATCAAATATATGCTGTCTTTTGGAATTTCTTGGTTTAGCTTCTGTAGCAAACATCCATTTCTAGGAGATGCAGTAGTCTCTACTAGACACCTCCCATTAGCAAATAGCAAGTGCCAAAAGGGAAACAAACAGAAGGTGGGGTGAAGAGGTGTGATCAGCAAAACCAGCACCCCTCAACCTCAGTACCCTCACCCAACGAACTGAGGTTGGTATGGGGGTGCTGCAACTCTATTAAGACATAAATCCTCATGTCAAAGATGCTGAATGTGCAATTGTTTGGGAAATCAATCCTTCAATTGCCTTCATTTGCTGGTGTTAATTTCAAAGTGAAAGGAAAAGACTAGCTTCAGTAACCTTTATGAAGTCGCAGTAAAGGCAGAAGAACAACCAATTCTATCAAGCACTGTAGGTAAGTATGGATCACCTAGTGTGCAATGAGAGAGCAGTTATTTAGGATATCTTTCATCGCTTATCTTGTAGGATTTCATATCTCTCTCACTGCCTCATCTTCCTGAATGAAGCTTTTCTCCCATTCTCTGTGCCAGGATAACCTAGGCTTTTCCTACGGATCAGCTCCTCGGAGTGACATTGGGGAATTGGTTGCTCGAATGGTGAAGAATCTCGAAAACGCACAGATGACTCACTCAGCTGTAGACTACCAGGGGACAGATGAAAGGCCAGCCTGGGTTCGTATGTTTCCAGAAGTGGTTAACTTCACAATGCTTTTGGTTACAGCCAGAACAGTTAGAGAAAGGTATTATCTATGTTTTAAAATCCTTATTTGGTTTCACTGAGTTATCTCACCACTAAAGACCTGTTTTATGGATGCTACTTGACATATATAGGAAAGGATTTTGGTGCTTTCACAGTGACAGATACTAGAGGGCTTTGCTGATAATGAGGCAAAGGGCTGTTGGCTTGTGGAAAAGGCTTACAATTTTCAGAGCTTACCTGTACAGTAGAAATGGAGAGAAAAATCATAGCAAGTATGTCAAAGAGGCACATTGGTTATTGTGTTTGGGAACTGGACATGAATAGTGGGTTTTATAAAGTGCCTCACTTGCAAAGAATGGAAAGA